>NC_053028.1:330180411-330341804 GCF_003073215.2 Triticum urartu | reverse complement strand
GCCTTAGGTGTTGGTGCAGCAATCTCTTCTTCTTCTTCCTCTTCCACGATGGAAGCCTTTCCAAGCACTCTGGATATGGTCTTCTTGACCCTTTCCTTCCTTTTCTTGCCTTCAGCAGCAACTGGCTCTTTGGGTGCAGGCTTTTCAGTTGAAGCTCTGGCCTTTGACATAGGCTGCCTGCCTGCTGGCCTTTTGATCTTTAACCCTGGCTTTGTGCCTTGAGCTGGCTCAACTCTCTTTGATGTGGCTTCCTCTTCTGCCACATAATCTTCATCCTCAGAATCTGAAGTTCTCTTCTTCCTCTGTCTGGTGGCAGCTTTTGGCAGATTGCTTGGGGTACTCCTGCTGCCATCATCTGAAGAGCTTGAGGGACTAGTGCCCTCACTCATCTGCACTTGCTCTTCTGACATGTTCTGGCTATCACTCTGGTCTGACATGATGAACAAGCTGACTGCTGACCCTGTGAACAGTTTATAGATGAGGTAGAATAGATGAGCATCACAAAATGCAGAGATTTTTGCAAAAGAATGATCCAAAAACTTAGTTTTAGTTTCCCACTGAAAGCATCTCGGATCTACCAATTTTCAAACTCGGTGATACCGAAGCAGTTTTTCGAACCTAAACTAGTGAACTCGGTCAGACCGAGTCACAGTTCGGTGGCACCGAGACTGCTAGGGTTTCACAGAGTTCCAAAATAGGTCACACCAATAAGTAATTCTCGGTCAGACTGAGTCTCACTTGTGCAATGGCATAAGCCAAATCGGTGGGACCGAGTTTTTCAACTCGGTGGGTCCGAGATGGTTTCGGCGGAAACCTAAACCTAGAATTTTTGAATCAAACCTAATCTACGAGTTCATTGACTGGATAGAAGTTTATCAAACGTGGCTAGAATCAATATGATCACAATGTGCTAGGAATCGGATTGGGGAATAGCACAAAGATCGAGTCCATACCCTAGTTCGGCGAAGACTCGCTACGGCGGCAACGGCGGGGTAGAATTCCCGTTGACGGCGACGGAGACCAGCGACTGGAGGCGGCTGGCGGCAAGAAGACGATCCGGAGACCACGTTGGCAGAGCAGGCTATCGCGCGGGCGAAGGGGTTCGGAGAAATTTCCAAATTTTTGCCCGTGACTATATATATCCCAACCCTGTCGGTGTGATCGAGTGGAACAACTCGATGGCACCAAGATTCATAACTGCAAGCAGTTACTGAAACTCGGTGTGACCAAAAAGTTCAAATCGGTTGCACCGAGATCGAAAACCTAGATCAACTTAATGATCTCGATAGGACCGAAAGTGGGGTATCGGTCAGACCGAGAATCATAAAGAGGTTTTGGAAGTTTAAGTCTATGACGAATCGGGGACTCCGAGCGCTCCTCACACAGAGTGGTCTGAATCTGACTTGATCAAATTTTGTGATGTAGCATGAATAGAGTTTGAGACGAGAAAAGCATAGATAGCTAGAGGAGGTTCTTAGGCATTCTTGTCCATCCACTTGGCAAAAGGAAATAAAACCAAACAATCAAAACAACAAGTGGATGTCCTCGAATGAGTAAAATATGCAACCAGCATGCTCACACAATAAGATGGCAAATGAAATATGTGACAAGGCATGCACAACCAATTCTAGCATCTATCAAGCAATTTGCGATGACAAGGTCATCTATATATGAGCATATTGACTTAGGAGTCAAGTGAGAACACTTGATCATAGGTCATACTCATCGTTTAAGCTCAAGTGGGGTTACCACTTTTACATAAAGCATTGGTGTGTTCACATCTTTAGAGTTGCTTTAGCTCAAGTCTTAGAGTAAAGCTCCCCCTAGATGTGATATTCCCCCTTAGAGGGATGAACTAACCTCGGGTTTTGTCGATGACGACTTCATGTAGATGTTGAAGATGTGGATGCTCAATGTTGATGTAGATCACTTGGAGCTATACATTTGAGTGAATTGCACTTTCAATACCTACATGGGTTAGTCCCACAAGGAACAAACAAGGATATCCATAGACATAGAGTGATGCACACACAAGATGATGTCCATGAAAACTTTTAGGTTACTTTGTCCCTTGTCTTACCAACAAGAGGGTTTGTGACTCCTTGAACTAGTGCAAGATGTGGAAGTTGATTGCACTTGTTCTTGCCAAAATGATAAGAGTGAAGTATGTTGGCGGAGTCACCCTCAAGAACTCTCTAGTTCTTCTTCTTTTGGATCCACACCATCTTGATGGGAATCCTTGGAGTTGTAGTCGTACTTGATGAAGTGGAACTTGAAGTAGTCTTGGGAATCCACTTGACTAAGGTCTTAGGAGCTTCTTCAAATGCATCAATTTCCTCTTGAAGCTTGTCCTTGCCTTTTTGCTTGTAGTCTTGTGGTGGAAGATCATCTTGAGCTTGTGTCCCCTTGAAAGAAGCATCATACTTCTTTTGTTGAGGAACAAACTTTGTCTTGGGGTATTGATCTTCTTCCCACTTAACTCCATTGGCATTGAACTTTCGTTCAAAACCAACACCTTGATTCTTCCGGTGCATTCCTTGCTTGCGCACAATTTCCTCGAATTGCTTACTCCCGGCAAGGCTTTTGTACACTCCTTTCTCTATAATTCCCTTCAATAAGCTATTTTCTTGCTCAAGTGTAACTTGGCTAAGAGAATCATTAGTGGAATCAATAGAACTACTAGAAGCAACAATATTGGATTTAGCATGATCATTGTTACTTCTAGAGGAAGAATCTTTCTTGTTCTTGTTACTAGACTTGACTTGAGGCATGTAACTGGATAAGAGTAAACGCTTGGCAATGTAAGAAGAACTTTTCTTGCGGAGATCATCATTGATTGCTTTTAAGAACTCATGCTCTTGCTCAAGATTGAGCTTTTCAAAGCGTAATTTCTCATGAGCTCTTAAAAGTTCTTGATGATCTTCGAAGATAGTTTCATGAGCTAACTTAAGAGTGTTTAGTTCTTTAGTTAGAGCCTCAATATTCTCCTTATCATTGTCATTCGTTTTATCTTGATTAGCATGTTTAATTGACGTTTCATCATAGTATTCATCACTAGAGTTGTCAACAAGCAAATCATCACCTAATAAGTCATCTTCATCACTATTGAAATCAACATACTCGGGGTGTGTTACCTTAGGACCTTTGGCCATGAAGCATCTTCCAATTCCTTCATTTGGTGAGTCAAATATGTCGTAGGAGTTGGTTGACACAAGTGCTAGACCGACAACACCTTCATCTTGAGTATCTTCGAAGTCGGAGTGATAACTTCTCTCGGAGTGGCTGTCGGAGTCGGAGCCGGATACCCATTCACCAACATGAGCTTGATGTCTTCGTTTTGTGTAGCTCCTTGATGATTTTTCCTTCCTTTCCGAATCCTTGCTTCTCCGTGAGTATCTTCGTTCATAACGATCATCTCTACTCCTTCTCTCTCTTGGTGGTGATTCTTTGCTTCTTCTTTTTGGAGAATCTTCTCTTCTCTTGTAGGGAGCCATACACTCATTAGAATAGTGTCTGGGTCTTCCACAACTGTAGCAATTTCGCTCTCGACTAGAAGATCTTTTGTCATTGTAGGACCTTGACTTGAAGCTTCTATCTTTGCTTCTACTCTTGTAGAACTTGTTGGAGTTCTTCACCATTAAGCTCAATTCTTCATTGAAGTCTTATTTCTCACTTGATGATGTAGGGGCTTCACATGAGGCTTTGTAGGCACCACTTGATTTGTTGTGAAGTTCCTCTTTATCCTTAAGTGACATCTCATGAGCAACAATTCTTCCAATCACCTCCGTTGGCTTGAGATCTTTGTAATTGGGCATCATTTGGATCAATGTGCACACGGTATCATATTTTCCATCCAAGGCTCTTAGAATCTTCTTGATGATGAATCTATTGGTCATCTCTTCACTTCCTAAGCCGGCAATCTCATTTGTGATGAGAGCAAGCCTAGAGTACATTTCAGCGACACCTTCACCATCCTTCATTTTGAACTTGTCAAGTTGACTTTGAAGCACATCCAACTTGGATTCCTTGACGGAGTCGGTACCTTCGTGCATATCAATCAAAGTGTCCCAAATTTCCTTTGCATTCTCAAGACGGCTGATTTTGTTGAATTCTTCGGGGCACAATCCGTTGAAGAGAATATCACAAGCTTGAGCATTGTATTGCAACATCTTCAACTCATCCGCGGTAGCTTCACGGTTTGGTTCTTTCCCATCAAAGAAGTCACCTTGCAAACCAACACACACAATAGCCCAAACGGCGGGGTTATGTCCAAGAATATGCATTTTCATTTTATGCTTCCAACTAGCAAAATTAGTACCATCAAAGTAAGGACCTCTACGGAGATAATTTCCCTCGCTAGACGCCATACTCTCCTAGGTTGTGAAACCAGGGCTATGACCACCAAAAGCTATGGAGATCAAAGCAAATGGAGACCAAAGCTCTGATACCACTTGTAGGATCGAAAGTATGTCTAGAGGGGGGTGATTAGACTACTTGACCAAATAAAAATTTAACCTTTTCCCAATTTTAGTTCTTGGCAGATTTTAGCTATTGTAGGACAAGTTAAGCAATCATCACACAATTCAAGCAAGCATGCAAAGAGTATATTGGCAGCGGAAAGTAAAGCATGCAACTTGCAAGAATGTAAAGGGAAGGGTTTGGAGAATTCAAACGCAATTGGAGACACGGATGTTTTTCCCGTGGTTCGGATAGGTGTTGCTATCCTACATCCACGTTGATGGAGACTTCAACCCACGAAGGGTAACGGTTGCGCGAGTCCACGGAGGGCTCCACCCACAAAGGGTAACGGTTGCGCGAGTCCACGAAGGGCTCCACCCACGAAGGGTCCACGAAGAAGCAACCACCCACAAAGGGTCCACGAAGAAGCAACCTTGTCTATCCCACCATGGCCATCGCCCACAAAGGACTTGCCTCACTAGCGGTAGATCTTCACGAAGTAGGCGATCTCCTTTCCCTTACAAACTCCTTGGTTCAACTCCACAATCTTGTCGGAGGCTCCCAAGTGACACCTAGCCAATCTAGGAGACACCACTCTCCAAGAAGTAACAAATGGTGTGTAGGTAATGAACTCCTTGCTCTTGTGCTTCAAATGATAGTCTCCCCAACACTCAACTCTCTCTCATAGGATTTGGATTTGGTGGAAAGAAGATTTGAGTGGAAAGCAACTTGGGAAGGCTAGAGATCAAGATTCATATGGTAGGAATGGAATGTCTTGATCTCAACACATGAGTAGGTGGTTCTCTCTCAGAACATATGAGTTGGAATTGTGTATGTGTTCTGATGGCTCTCTCCACGAATGAAGAGGAGGTGGAGGGGTATATATAGCCTCCACACAAAATCCAACCGTTACACACAGTTTTCCAATCTCGGTGGGACCGAATCAACAAACTCGGTCGGACCAAAAAGGTAAACCTAGTGACCGTTAGAGATTTTCGGTGGGACTGACATACAACTCGGTAGGACCGATATGGTTAGGGTTTGGGCATAACGTAATCTCGGTGAGACCGATTACACAAACTCGGTGAGACCGATTTTGGTAATTAGCTAACCAGAGAGTTGGTCAGGCAAACTCGGTGGGACCGATTTGCTCTTTCGGTGAGACCGAAAAGTCACAAAAAGGAAACACTGAATTTACATTGCAATCTCGGTGGGACCTATTCGCTCTTTCGGTGAGACCGAAAAGTTACGAAAGGGAAACAGAGAGTTTGCAATCCCATCTCGGTGAGACCGAGATCCCTATCGGTAGAACCGAATTGCTAGGGTTTGGCAGTGGCTTATGACAAGTGAAACTCGGTGGCGCCAGATAGAAAGAATCGGTATGACCGAGTTTGGCTTAGGGTTTAGGTCATAAGTGGATATGGTAAAGTAGTTGAGGGTTTTGGAGCATATCACTAAGCACATGAAGCAAGAGGCTCATTAAGCAACACCTCATCCCTCCTTGATAGTATTGGCTTTTCCTAAAGACTCAATGTGATCTTGGATCACTAAAATATAAAATGAAGAGTCTTGAGCTTTTGAGCTTGAGCCAATCCTTTGTCCTTAGCATTTTGAGGGTTCCACTTTCACATCCATACCATGCCAATCATTGAGCTTTCCTGAAATAATCATCTTGGAATAGCATTAGCTCAACGAGCTATATGTTGTTATGAATTACCAAAACCACCTAGGGATAGTTGCACTTTCAAAACCATAGAGAAGTTGGAATACAGTAGGTTTAACACCAATATAAATAAAGAATGAGTTCATTACAGTACCTTGAAGTGGTCTTTTGTTTTCTTTCGCTAACGGAGCTCACGAGATTTTCTACTTTAAGTTTTGTGTTGTGAAGTTTTCAAGTTTTGGGTAAAGATTTGATGGATTATGGAAAAAGGAGTGGCAAGAGCCTAAGATTGGGGATGCCCATGGCACCCCCAAGATAATCCAAGGACACCTAAAAGCCAAAGCTTGGGGATGCCCCAGAAGGCTTCCCCTCTTTCGTCTACTTCTATCGGTAACTTTACTTGGAGCTATATTTTTATTCACCACATGATATGTGTTTTGCTTGGAGCGTCTTGTATGATTTGAGTCTTTGCTTTTTAGTTTACCACAATCATCCTTGCTGTACACACCTTTTGAGAGAACCATACATGATTTGGAATTTGTTAGAATACTCTATGTGCTTCGCTTATATCATTTGAGTTATATAGTTTTGCTCTAGTACTTCACTTATATTTTTTAGAGCATGGTGGTGAAATTGCTTTATAGAAACTATTGATCTCTCATGCTTCACTTATATTATTTTGAGAGTCTTAAATAGCATGGTAATTTGCTTAAATAATCCTAATATGCTTGGTATTCAAGAATAGTAAAAACTTTCTTATGAGTGTGTTGAATGTTGTGAGAAGTTTGATGCTTGATAATTGTTTTGAGATATGAAGATGGTGATATTAAAGTTGTGCTAGTTGAATAGTTGTGAATTTGAGAAATACTTGTGTTAAAGTTTGTGATTCCCATAGCATGCACGTATGGTGAACCGTTATGTGATGAAGTCGGAGCATGATTTATTTTTTGATTGTCTTCCTTATGAGTGGCGGTCGGGGACGAGCGATGGTCTTCTCCTACCAATCTATCCCCCTAGGAGCATGCGCGTAATACTTTGCTTTGATAACTTGTAGATTTTTGCAATAAGTTCTTTATGACTAATGTTGAGTCCATGGATTATACGCACTTTTCTTCCTTCCACCATTGCTAGCCTCTCTAGTATCGCGCACCTTTCGCCGGTATCATACACCCACCATATACCTTCCCCAAAACAGCCACCATACCTACCTATTATGGCATTTCCATAGCCATTCCGAGATATATTGCCATGCAACTTTCCACCGTTCCGTTTATTATGACACGCTCCATCATTGTCATATTACTTAGCATGATCATGTAGTTGACATCGTATTTGTGGCAAAGCCACCATTCATAATTCTTTCATACATGTCACTCTTGATTCATTGCATATCCCAGTACACCGCCGGAGGCATTCATATAGAGTCTTATTTTGTTCTAAGTATCGAGTTGTAATTGTTGAGTTGTAAGAAAATAAAAGTGTGATGATCATCATTATTAGATCATTGTCCCAGTGAGGAAAGGATGATGGAGACTATGATTCCCCCACAAGTCGGGATGAGACTCCCGACAAAAAAAAGAGGCCATAAAAAAAGAGAGAAAAGGCCCAAAAAAATGAGAGAAAAAGAGAGAAGGGACAATATTACTATCCTTCACCACACTTATGCTTCAAAGTAGCACCATGATATTCATGATAGAGAGTCTCTCATTTTGTCACTTTCATATACTAGTGGGAATTTTTCATTATAGAACTTGGCTTGTATATTCCAATGATGGGCTTCCTCAAAATGCCCTAGGTCTCCATGAGCAAGCAAGTTGGATTCACACCCACTTAGTTTCTTTTGTTGAGCTTTCATATACTTATAGCTCTAGTGCATCCGTTGCATGGCAATCCCTACTCACTCACATTGATATCTATTGATGGGCATCTCCATAGCCCGTTGATACGCCTAGTTGATGTGAGACTATCTTCTCCCTTTTTGCCTTCTCCACAACCACCATTCTATTCCACATATAGTGCTATATCCATGGCTCACACTCATGTATTGCATGAAGATTGAAAAAGTTTGAGAATATCAAAAGTATGAAACAATTGCTTGGCTTGTCATCGGGGTTGTGCATGATTTAAATGTTGGGGATCGTAGAAGAAATTCAAAATTTTCTACGCATCACCAAGATCAATCTATGGAGTAATCTAGCAATGAGGGGAAAGGTAGTGCATCTTCATACCCTTGAAGATCGCTAAGCGGAAGCGTTCAAGAGAACGGGGTTGATGGAGTCATACTCGTTGTGATCCAAATCACCGATGATCCTAGCGCCGAACGGACGGCACCTCTGCGTTCAACACACGTACGGAGCGGAGACGTCTCCTCCTTCTTGATCCAGCAAGGGGAAGGAGAAGTTGATGGAGATCCAGCAGCACAACGGCGTGGTGGTGGAAGTAGCGGGATCCCGGCAGGGCTTCGCCAAGCACAAGCGGGGAGGAAGGGGTGTCACGGGAGGGAGGGAGGCTCCAGGGCTTCATGTGCGGCTGCCCTCCCTCCCCTCCACTATATATAGGGGCCTAGGGGGGCGCTAGCCCCTTGTATATCCCATCTAGGGAGGGGGGCAGCAGCCCTAGGGGTGGCTTGGCCTCCAAGCCAAGTGGAGGCGCCCCCACCCCTTAGGGTTTCCAACCCTAGGCGCATGGGAGGCCCAAGGGGGGCGCACCAGCCCACCAGGGGCTGGTTCCCACGCCCCTTCAGCCCATGGGGCCCTCCGGGATAGGTGGACCCACCCGGTGGACCCCCGGGACCCTTCCGGTGGTCCTGGTACAATACCGATGACTCCCGAAACTCTCTCGGTGGCTGAAACTGGACTTCCTATATATAAATCTTTACCTCCGGACCATTCTGGAACTCCTCGTGACGTCCGGGATCTCATCCGGGACTCCAAACAACTTTCGCTTAACCGCATACTAATATCTCTACAACTCTAGTGTCACCGAACCTTAAGTGTGTAGACCCTACGGGTTCGGGAGACATGTAGACATGACCGACACAACTCTCCGGTCAATAACCAACAGCGGGATCTAGATAGCCATGTTGGCTCCCACATGCTCCACGTTGATCTCATCGGATGAACCACGATGTCGAGGATTCAATCAATCCCGTATTCAATTCCCTTTGTCCATCGGTATGATACTAGCCCGAGATTCGATCGTCGGTATCCCGATACCTCGTTCAATCTCGTTACCGGCAAGTCTCTTTACTCGTTCCGTAACACATCATCCCGTGATCAACTCCTTGGTCACATTGTGCACATTATGATGATGTCCTACCGAGTGGGCCCAGAGATACCTCTCCATTACACGGAGTGACAAATCCCAGTCTCGATTCGTGCCAACCCAATAGACACTTTTGGAGATACCCGTAGTGCACCTTTATAGCCACACAGTTACGTTGTGAGGTTTGGTACACCCAAAGCATTCCTACGGTATCCGGGAGTTGCACAATCTCATGGTCTAAGGAAATGATACTTGACATTAGAAAAGCTTTAGCATACGAACTACACGATCTTGTGCTAGGCTTAGGATTGGGTCTTGTCCATCACATCATTCTCCTAATGATGGGATCCCATCATCAACGACATCCAATGTCCATGGTCAGGAAACCATAACCATCTATTGATCAACGAGCTAGTCAAGTAGAGGCTTACTAGGGACATGGTGCTGTCTATGTATCCACACATGTATCTGAGTTTCCTATCAATACAATTCTAGCATGGATAATAAACGATTATCATGAACAAGGAAATATAATAATAACTAATTTATTATTGCCTCTAGGGCATATTTCCAACAGTCTCCCACTTGCACTAGAGTCCATAATCCAGTTCACATTGACACGTGATTAACACTCAAGGTCACATCCCCATGTGACTAACACCCACAGAGTTTACTAGAGTCAATAATCTAGTTCACATTACTATGTGATTAACACTCAATGAGTTCTGGGTTTGATCATGTTATGCTTGTGAGAGATGTTATAATCAACGGGTCTGAACCTTTCAGATCTGTGTGTGCTTTACAAATCTCTAAGTCATCTTGTAGATGCAGCTACCACGCTCTATTTGGAGCTATTCCAAATAACTGTTCTACTATACGAATCCGGTTTACTACTCAGAGTCATCCGGATTAGTGTCAAAGATTGCATCGGCGTAACCCTTTACGACGAACTCTTTTACCACCTCCATAATCGAGAAAATTCCTTAGTCCACTAGTTACTAAGGATAAGTTCGACCGCTGTCAGGTGATCCATTCCTGGATCACTCTTGTACCCCTTTACTGACTCATGGCAAGGCACACTTCAGGTGCGGTACACATCATAGCGTACTATAGAGCCTACATCTAAAGCATAGGGGGCGACCTTCGTCCTTTCTCTCTATTCTGTCGTGGTCAGGTCTTGAGTCTTACTCAATACTCATACCTTATGACACAGCCAAGAACTCCTTCTTTGCCGATCTATTTTTGAACTCCTTCAAAATTTTGTCATGGTATGTGTTCGTTTGAAAGTACTATTAAGCGTTTTGATCTATCCTTATAGATCTTGATGCTCAATGTTCAAGTAGCTTAATCCAGGTTTTCCATTGAAAAACACTTTTCAAATAACCCTGCATCATTTCTGATCAACAATATGTTAACAACATATACTCATCAAAAATTCTATAGTGCTCCCACTCACTTCTTTGGAAATACAAGTTTCTCATAAACTTTGTATAAGCCCAAAATCTTTGATCATCTCATCAAAGCGTATATTCCAACTCCGAGATGCTTACTCCAGTCTTTAGAAAGATTGTTGGAGCTTTGCATACTTGTCAGCATTTTTCAGGATTGACAAAACTTTCTGGTTGTATCACATACAACCTTTCCTCAAGAAAAATGTCGAGGAAACAATGTTTTGCAAGATTTCATAAATAACGCAGTAACTGCTAAAATAATTCTAACATACTCTTAGCATCGCTACGAGTGAGAAAGTCTCATCGTAGTCAACTCCTTGAACTTGTCGGGAAACATCTTAACGACAAGTCGAGCTTTCTTAATGGTGACACTTACCATCATTGTCTGTCTTCCTTAAAATCCATCTGCACCTAACAGCCTTACGACCATCAAGTAGTTCTTTCAAAGTCTATACTTTGTTTTATACATGGATCCTCTCTCGGATTTTATGGCCTCGAGCCATTCGTCAGAATCCAAGCCCACCATCGCTTCTCCATAGCTCGTAGGTTCATTGTTGTCTAGCAACATGACTTCCAAGACAGGATTACGTACCACTCTGAAGTAGTACACATCCTTGTCGACCTATGAGGTTTGATAGTGACTTGATCCGAAGTTTCATGATCACTATCATAATCTTCCACTTCAATTGATGTAGGTGCCACAGGAACAACTTCATGTGCCCTGCTACACACTAGTTGAAGTGACGGTTCAATAACCTCATCAAGTCTCCACCATCCTCCCACTCAATTCTTTCGAGAGAAACTTTTTCTCGAGAAAGGACCCGTTTCTAGAAACAATCACTTTTGCTTCCGGATCTGAAATAGGAGGTATACCCAACTATTTTTGGGTATTCTATGAAGATGCATTTATCCGCTTTGGGTTCGAGCTTATCAGCCTAAAACTTTTTCACATAAGCATCGCAGCCCCAAACTTTTAAGAAACGACAGCTTAGGTTTCTCTAAACCATAGTTCATACGGTGTCGTCTCAACGGAATTGTGTGGTTCCCTATTTAAAGTGAATGTGGTTGTCTCTAATGCCTAACCCATAAACGATAGTGATAATTTGATAAGAGACATCATGGTATGCACCATATCCAATAGGGTGCAGTTGTGATGTTCGGACACACCATCACACTATGGTGGTCCAGGCGGTATTAGTTGTGAAACAATTTCCACAATGTCTTAATTGTGTGTCAAACTCGTAACTCAGATATTCATCTCTATGATCATATCATAGACATTTTATCATCTTGTCACGACGATCTTCAACTTCACTCTGAAATTACTTAAACCTTTCAATAATTCAAACTTGTGTTTCATCAAGTAAATATACGCAGCATCTACTCAAATCATCTGTGAAGTAAGAACATAACGATATCCACTGCGTGCCTCAGCACTTATTGGACTGCACTTATTGGACTGCACACATCAAAATGTATTACTTCCACAAGTTGCTTTCTTGTTCCATCTTACTGAAAACGAGGCCTTTCAGTCATCTTGCCCATGTGGTATGATTTGCATGTCTCAGGTGATTCAAAATCAAGTGAGTCCAAACGATCCATCTGCATGGAATTTCTTCATGCATATCTACCAACATACATGGTTCGCATGTCTCAATCTTTTCAAAAACGAGTGAGTCCAAAGATCCATCAACATGGAGCTTCTTCATGTGTTTCATACCAACATGCCTCAAATGGCAGTGCCACAAGTACGTGGTACTATCATTACTATCTTATATCTTTTGGCATGAACATGTGTATCACTATGATCGAGATTCAATGAACCATTCATTTTAGGTGCAAAACCATTGAAGGTATTATTCAAATAAACAGAGTAACCATTATTCTCCTTAAATGAATAACCGTATTGCGATAAACATAATCCAATCATGTCTATGCTCAACGCAAACACCAAATAACAATTATTTAGGTTTAACACCAATCTCGATGGTAGAAGGTAGGCCTGGGCATTCGGTTAAAACCGAAAATTCGGTTAATGCCAATCGGTTTATTTGTAATTTCGGTTATAAAAAATGCTAACCGAAAATGGTAGCATAAAACAATAAACCGAATTTTTGGTTAACCGAAAAATTCGGTTCGGTTCACGGTTTACACCGAACGGCTATTGCATGGTTGCATGTCCTATCCCAGTCCCACGCACAGCCCACCTTCTTTATAGCCAAACTATTTGTCCTCTTTCCATTAACCAAGCGAGGTGGGACTAAATCAACTAGACTTGTGCTGCTCTCTGGCGCTGTACGGTCAATCAAGAAGACTATAAAAACAAGTATGTGTATATCTTGGGCTTTGGACTTTGCATGCAGCCGAGGAGGCCTACAAAAATCACGCGAAGTCTCCTTTTGCACGTGGGCTGCTGGCTTGGTCCTTGGTGACGCGAGGCCTACTTAGTAAAAAAAATCGATGAGTCAGAGGCCTTTTTAGCATCGAGGACGTGGGGATTCCGGAATCATGCATGACGTGACGTGCGTGTGCGGCCGTCGTTCGGCTGTAATCCACGAGTATGGTGTATATTTCGGTTTCATTCAGTTTAACCGAGGTAAACACCGAACTGACCGAGTTCTATTCGGTTATTAGAACTAAAAACCGAATTTGCATGTATCAATGGTAAAAACCGAAAATTCAGTTTTTTCAGTTTCGGCATCGGTTCGGTGTTTGGTTCATCGGTTTTTATGCCCACCCCTAGTAGAGGGAGCATGCGATGTTTGATCACATCAACCTTGGAAACACTTCCAACACATATCTTCATCTCACCTTCAGTTAGTCTCCATTTATTCCGTAGCCTTTTATTTCGAGTTACTAACGCTTAGCAACCGAACCGGTATTTATTACCCTGGTGCTACTAGGAGTACTAGTAAAGTACACATAAATATATCGTATATCCAAAATACTTCTGTCGACCTTGCCAGCCTTCTCATCTACCAAGTATCTAGGGTAGTTCTGCTTCAGTGACCGTTCCCCTCATTATAGAAGCACTTAGTCTCGGGTTTGGTTCAACCTTGGGTTTCTTCACTAGAGCAGCAACTGATTTGCCGTCTCATGAAGTATCCCTTTCTTGCCCTTGCCCTTCTTGAAACTAGTGGTTTTACTAACCATCAACAATTGATGCTCCTATTTGATTTCTACTTTCGCGGTGTCGCGAATAGCTCAAGGATCATCATATCTATCCCTGATATGTTATAGTTCATCACGAAGCTCTAGTAGCTTGGTGGCCGTGACTTTGGAGAACCATCACTATCTCATCTGGAAGATCAACTCCCACTTGATTCAAGCGATTGTAGTACTCATACAATCTAAGCACATGCTCAACGATTGAGCTTTTCTCCTTACTTTGCAGGCTTAGGAAACTTGTCAGAGGTCTCATACCTCTTGGCGTGGGCACTAGCCTGAAATCCCAATTTCAGTCCTTGGAACATCTCATATGTTCTACGATGTTTTCAAAAAATGTCTTTGGTGCCTCAATTCTAAACCATTTAGCATTACGCACTGAACTATCATGTAGTCATCAAAACGTGTATGTCAGATGTTCGCAACATCCACAACCGACGCTCGAGGTTCAGCTCACTGAGCGGTGCATTAAGGACATAATCCTTCTGTGCAGCAATGAGGACAATCCTCAATTCACGGACCCAGTCTGCATAATTGCTACTGTCAACTCTCAACTAAATTTTCTCTAGGAATATATCTAAAATAGTAGAACCAAAGCGTGAGCTACGACATAATTTGCAAAGACCTTTTGACTATGTTCATGATAATTAAGTTCATCTAATCAAATTATTCAATGAACTCCCACTTAGATAGACATCCCTCTAGTCATCTAAGTGATAGATGATCCGAGTCAACTAGGCCGTGTCCGATCATCACGTGAGACGGACTAGTCATCATCGGTGAACATCTTCATGTTGATCGTATCCACTATACGGCTCATGTTCGACCTTTCGGTCTTCCGTGTTTCGAGGCCATGTCTGTACATGCTAGGCTCGTCAAGTTAACCTAAGTGTATTGCGTGTGTAAATCTGGCTTACACCCGTTGTATGCGAATGTTAGAACCTATCACACCCGATCATCACGTGGTGCTTCGGAACAACGGACCTTAGCAACGATGCACAGTTAGGGGGAACAAAATTCTTGATATTTTAATGAGGGATCATCTTATTTATGCTACCGTCGTTCTAAGCAAATAAGATGTAAAAACATGACAAACATCACATGCAAATCATAAAGTGACATGATATGGCCAATATCATCTTGCGCCTTTGATCTCCATCTTCGTGGCGTGGCATGAACACCATCGTCGCCGGCATGACACCATGATCTCCATCATCATGATCTCCATCATCGTGTCTTCATGAAGTTGCCTCGCCAACTATTACTTCTACTACTATGGCTAACACTTAGCAATAAAGTAAAGTAATTACATGGCGTTTTCATTGACACGCATGTCATAAATAAATTAAGACAACTCCTATGGCTCCTGCCAGTTGTCATACTCATCGACATGCAAGTCGTTATTCCTATTACAAGAACATGATCAATCTAATACATCACATATATCATTCATCACATCCTTTTGGCCATATCACATCACATAGCATACCCTGCAAAAACAAGTTAGACGTCCTCTAATTGTTGTTGCATGTTTTACGTGGCTGCTATGGGTTTCTAGCAAGAACATTTCTTACCTACGCAAAACCACAACGATGATATGCCAATTGCTATTTACCCTCCATAAGGACCCTTTTCATCGAATCCGATTTGACTAAAGTGGGAGAGACAGACACCCGCCAGCCACCTTATGCATCAAGTGCATGTCAGTCGGTGGAACCTGTCCCACGTAAGTGTACGTCTAAGGTCGGTCCGGGCCGCTTCATCCCACAATGCCGCCGAATCAAGATAAGACTAGTAACGGCAAGCAAATTGAACAAATCATCCCCCACAACTACTTTGTGTTCTACTCGTGCATAGAATCTACGCATAGACCTAGCTCATGATGCCACTATTGAGGATCGTAGCAGAAATTCAAAATTTTCTATGCATCACCAAGATAAATCTATGGAGTAATCTAGCAATGATGGGAAAGGGAGTGCATCTTCATACCCTTAAAGATCGCTAAGCGGAAGCGTTCAAGAGAACGGGGTTGATGGAGTCATACTCGTCATGATCCAAATCACCGATGATCCTAGCGCCGAACGGACGGCACCTCCGCATTCGACACACGTACGGAGCGGAGACGTCTCCTCCTTCTTGATCCAACAAGGGGAAGGAGAAGTTGATGGAGATCCAACAGCACGATGGCGTGGTGGTGGAAGTAGCGGGATCCCGGCAGGGCTTCGCCAAGCACAAGCAGGGAGGAAGAGGTGTCACGGGAGGGAGGGAGGCGCCAGGGCTTCAGGTGCGGCTTCCCTCCCTCCCCTCGACTATATATAGGGGCCTAGGGGGCGCCGGCCCCTTGTAGATCCCATCTAGGGAGGGGGCGGCAGCCCTAGGGGTGGCTTGGCCTCGAAGCCAAGTGGAGGCGCCCCCACCCCTTAGGGTTTTCAACCCTAGGCGCATGGGAGGCCCAAGGGGGCCGCACCAGCCCACCAGGGTCTGGTTTCCATGCCCCTTCAGCCCATGGGGCCCTCCGGGATAGGTGGCCCCACCCGGTGGACCCCCGGGATCCTTCCGGTGGTCCCGGTACAATACCGATGACTCCCGAAACTCTCTCGGTGGCCGAAACTGGACTTCCTATATATAAATATTTACCTCCGGACCATTCCGGAACTCCTCGTGACGTTCGGGATCTCATCCGGTACTCCGAACAACTTTTGGTTAACCGCATACTAATATCTCTACAACTCTAGCGTCACCGAACCTTAAGTGTGTAGACCCTACGGGTTCGGGAGACATGTAGACATGACCGAGACAACTCTCCGGTCAATAACCAACAGCAGGATCTAGATACCCATGTTGGCTCCCACATGCTCCATGTTGATCTCATCGGATGAACCACGATGCCGAGGATTCAATCAATCCCGTATTCAATTCCCTTTGTCCATTGGTATGATACTTGTCCGAGATTCAATCGTCGGTATCCCGATACCTCGTTCAATCTCGTTACCGGCAAGTCTCTTTACTCGTTCCGTAACACATCATCCGTGATCAACTCCTTGGTCACATTGTGCACATTATGATGATGTCCTACTGAGTGGGCCCAGAGATACCTCTCCGTTACACGGAGTGACAAATCCCAGTCTCGATTCGTGCCAACCCAACAGACACTTTTGGAGATACCCGTAGTGCACCTTTATAGCCACACAGTTACGTTGTGACGTTTGGTACACCCAAAGCATTCCTACGATATCCGGGAGTTGCACAATCTCATGGTCTAAGGAAATGATACTTGATATTAGAAAAGGTTTAGCATACGAACTACACGATCTTGCGCTAGGCTTAGGATTAGGGCTTGTCCATCACATCATTCTCCTAATGATGTGATCCTGTCGTCAACAACATCCAATGTCCATGGTCAGGAAACTGGTAACCATCTATTGATCAACGAGCTAGTCAACTAGAGGCTTACTAGGGACATGGTGTTGTCTATGTATCCACACATGTATCTGAGTTTCCTATCAATACAATTCTAGCATGGATAATAAACGATTATCATGAACAAGGAAATATAATAATAACTAATTTATTATTGCCTCTAGGGCATATTTCCAACATTAAATACTTTGTGTGGTGAAGATAGAGCATAGCCAGACTATATGATTTTGTAGGGATAACTTTCTTTGGCCATGTTATTTTGAGAAGACATGATTGCTTTGTTAGTATGATTGAAGTATTATTATTTTTATGTCAATATTAAACTTTTATCTTGAATCTTTCGGATCTGAATATTCATACCACAATTAAGAAGAATTACATTAAAATTATGCCAAGTAGCACTCTGCATCAAAAATTCTGTTTTTTATCATTCACCTACTCGAGGACGAGCAGGAATTAAGCTTGGGGATGCTTGATATGTCTCCAACGTATCTATAATTTTTGATTGCTCCATGCTATATTATCTACTGTTTGGACATTATTGGGCTTTATTATCCACTTTTATATTATTTTTGGGACTAACCTATTAAACGGAGGCCTGATACGTCTCCAACGTATCTATAATTTTTGATTGCTCCATGCTATATTATCTACTGTTTTGGACATTATTGGGCTTTATTATCCACTTTTATATTATTTTTGGGACTAACCTATTAACCGGAGGCCCAGCCCAGAATTGTTGTTTTTTGCCTGTTTTAGGGTTTTGAAGAAAAGGAATATCAAACGGAGTCCAAACAGAATGAAACCTTTGGGAACGTGAATTTCTCAACGAATAAGACTAGAGAGACTTGGACCCTACGTCAAGAAATAAAATAGGAGGCCACGAGGTAGGGGGCACGCCCACCCCCACCAGGCGCGCCCTCCACCCTCGTGGGCCCCCTATTGCTCCACCGACGTACTCCATCCTCCTATATATATCCACGTAACCCCAAACGATCAGAACAGGAGCCAAAACCCTAATTCCACCGCCGTAACTTTCTGTATCCACGAGATCCCATCTTGGGGCCTGTTCCAGAGCTCCGCCGGAGGGGCAATCGATCATGGAGGGCTTCTACATCAACACCATAGCCCCTCCGATGAAGTGTGAGTAGTTCACCTAAGACCTACAGGTCCATAGTTAGTAGCTAGATGGCTTCTTCTCTCTTTTTGGATCTCAATACAATGTTCTCCCCCTCTCTTGTGGAGATCTATTCGATGTAATCTTCTTTTTGTGGTGTCTTTGTTGAGACCGATGAATTGTGGGTTTATGATCAAGTCTATCTATGAATAATAGTTGAATCTTCTCTGAATTCTTTTATAATGATTGGTTATCTTTGCAAGTCTCTTCGAATTATCAGTTTGGTTTGGCCTACTAGATTGATCTTTCTTGCAATGGGAGAAGTGCTTAGCTTTGGTATCAATCTTGCGGTGTCCTTTCCCGGTGACAGTAAGGGCAGCAAGGCACGTATTGTATTGTTGCCATCGAGGATAACAAGATGGGGTTTTCTTCATATTGCATGAGTCTATCCCTCTACATCATGTCATCTTGCTTAAGGCGTTACTCTGTTTTTAACTTAATACTCTAGATGCATGCTGGATAGCGGTCGATGAGTGGAGTAATAGTAGTATATGCAGGCAGGAGTCGGTCTACTTGTCTCGGGCGTGATGCCTATATACATGATCATACCTAGATATTCTCATTAATATGCTCAATTCTGTCAATTGCTCAACAGTAATTTGTTCACCCACCGTAGAATATTTATGCTCTTGAGAGAAGCCACTAGTGAAACCTATGGCCCCCGGGTCTATCTTTATCATATTGATCTCCTACTACTTAGTTATTTCCTTTGCTATTTACTTTGCCTTTATTTTACTTTGCATCTTTTATCATAAAAATACCAAAAATATTATCTTATCATATCTGTCAGATCGCACTCTCGTAAGTTGCCTTATAGGGATTGACAACCCCTATTTGCGTTGGTTGGCGAGGATTTATTTGTTTTGTGCAGGTACGAGGGACTCGCGCGTAGCCTCCTACTGGATTGATACCTTGGTTCTCAAAAACTGAGGGAAATACTTATGCTACTTTGCTGCATGATCCCTTCCTCTTCGGGGAAAACCAACGCAGTGCTCAAGAGGTAGCAAGGCCCAGCCCAGAATTGCTGTTTTTGCCTATTTTAGGGTTTCGAAGAAAAGGAATATCAAACGGAGTCCAAACGGAATGAAACCTTCGGGAACGTGATTTTCTCACCGAACAAGACCCAGGAGACTTGGACCCTACGTCAAGCAACCTATAGGGAGGCCACGAGGTAGGGGGCGCACCTACCCCCCCCCCCCCGGCGCGCCCCCCCCCCCCGTGGGCCCCCTGTTGCTCCACCGACGTGCTCCTTCCTCCTATATATACCCATTTACCCCCAAACGATCACAAATGGAGCCAAAAACCTAATTCCACCGCCGCAACCTTCTGTATCCTCAAGATCCCATCTTGGGGCCTATTCCGGAGCTCCGCCGGAGGGGGCATCCATCATGGAGGACTTCTACATCAACACCATAGCCTCTCCGATGAAGTGTGAGTAGTTTACCTCAGACCTTCGGGTCCATAGTTATTAGCTAGATGGCTTCTTCTCTCTTTTTGGATCTCAATACAATGTTCTCCCCCTCTCTTGTGGAGATCTATTCGATGTAATCTTCTTTTTGCGGTGTGTTTGTTGAGACCGATGAATTGTGGGTTTATAATCAAGATTATCTATGAACAATATTTGAATCTTCTCTGAATTCTTTTATGTATGATTGGTTATCTTTGCAAGTCTCTTCGAATTATCAGTTTCGTTTGGCCTACTAGATTGATCTTTCTTGTAATGGGAGAAGTGTTTAGCTTTGGGTTCAATCTTGCGGTGTCCTTTCCCAGTGACAGTAGGGGCAGCAAGGCACGTATTGTATTGTTGCCATCGAGGATAACAAGATGGGGTTTTTATCATATTGCATGAATTTATCCCTCTACATCATGTCATCTTGCTTAAGGCGTTAGTCTGTTTTCATGAACTTAATACTCTAGATGCATGCTGGATAGCGGTCGATGAGTGGAGTGATAGTAGTAGATGCAGGCAGGAGTCGGTCTACTTGTCTCAAACGTGATGCCTATATACATGATCATACCTAGATATTCTCATAACTGTGCTCAATTCTGTCAATTGCTCAACAGTAATTCGCTCACCCTCCGTAAAATACTTATGCTCTTGAGAGAAGCCACTAGTGAAACCTATGGCCCCGGGTCTATCTTCATCATATTTATCTTCCAATACTTAGTTATTTCCTTTGCTTTTTTACTTTGCTTTTATTTTACTGTGCATCTTTATCATAAAAATACCAAAAATATTATCTTATCATATCTATCAGATCTCACTCTCATAAGTGACCGTGAAGGGATTGACAACCCCTTATCGTGTTGGTTGCGAGGAGTTATTTGTTTTGTGCAGGTACGAGGGACTCGCGTGTAGCCTCCTACTGGATTGATACCTTGGTTCTCAAAAACTGAGGGAAATACTTACGCTACTTTGCTGCATCATCCTTTCCTCTTCAAGGAAATCCAACGCAGTGCTCAAGAGGTAGCGGGTTCCCACTCATCATAAAGTTTTCTAGGGATAGAAACTTCCAATTCAAGCTTTTCTTCATAAGATTGCATTAAAGCATCAATGATATTTTTAGTAAAAGCTTTATTTTGATTGTAAGCATGCGGAGAATTTAGCACGGATTGCAACAAGGAAACAAAATCTATTAAAGAACAATTATAATAATTAAATTCCTTGAAATCCAAAATAGTGGGTTCATTGCTATGTAAAGTTTTGACCTCATCAATCCCACTTTTACCAATTTTTGCATCAAGATCTAAAAACTCCGAATCATTGGACGCCTTTTAACTAAAGTTGACTCATCTCCAGTCCCATCATTATCAAGATTCATATTGCAAAACAAAGATTTAATAGGGGACACATCAATCACTTTTAGATCTTCACCCTTATTATCATGAAAACTAGAAGAACACGCTTTCACAAAGCAATCATTTTTAGCACGCATCCTATCGGTTCTTTCTTTGCACTCATCAATGGAAATTATCATAGCTTTGAGAGACTCATTGATATCATGCTTAGGTGGAATAGATCTAAGTTTCAAAGAATCAACATCAAGAGAAATTCTATCCACGTTCCTAGCCAACTCATCAATCTTAGACAATTTTTCTTCAATCAAGGTATTGAAACTTTTTTGCGAACTAATAAATTATTTAATATTGGATTCAAAATCAGAGGGCATCTTATTATAATTTCCATAAGAATTGTTGTAGGAATTACCATAATTATTAGAGGAATTACTAGGAAACGGCCTAGGATTAAAATTACCAAAATTGTTCCTAGCAACAAAATTCAGATCCATAGATTCATTATTATTCTCAATCAAAGTAGACAAAGGAATATCATTAGGATCAGAAGAAACACTCTTATTAGCAAACAATTTCATAAGTTCATCCATCTTTCCACTCAAAACATTGATTTCTTCTATAGCATGCACCTTTTTACTAGTAGATCTTTCAGTGTGCCATTGAGAATAATTAACCATAATATTATCTAGGAGTTTAGTAGCTTATCCTAAGGTGATTTCCATAAAAGTGCCTCCCGCGGCCGAATCTATAAGATTTCTAGAAGCAAAATTCAATCCGGCATAAAGATTTTGTATAATCATCCAAAGATTCAAACCATGAGTAGGACAATTACGTATCATTAATTTCATCCTCTCCCAAGCTTGTACAACATGTTCATGATCAAGTTGCTTAAAATTCATTATATCATTTCTAAGGGAGATGATCTTAGCAGGAGGAAAATACTTAGAGATAAAAGCATCTTTGCACTTATTCCATGAATTGATACTATTTTTAAGCAAATACGGAAACATAGTTTTAGCATGATCTCTAAGTGAAAACGGAAATAGCTTCAATTTAACAATATCATTATCCACATCTTTCTTATTTTGCATATCACACAAATCAACAAAGTTGTTTAGATGCGTACCGGCATCTTCACTAGGAAGGCCGGAAAACGGATCTTTCATGACAAGATTCAGCAAAGCGGCATTAATTTCACAAGATTTGGCATCGGTAAGAGGAGCAATCGGAGTGCTAATAAAATCATTATTTTTGGTATTGGAAAAATCACACAATTTAGTATTATCTTGAGCCATCGGGACAAACAATCCAACACACAAGCAAGCAAAAGGCAAACAAAAAGAGGCGAACGGAAAAGAGGGCAAATAAAACGGCAAGGGTGAAGTGTGGGAGAGGAAAACGAGAGGCAAATGGCAAATAATGTAATGCAAGGGATAAGAGTTTGTGATGGGTACTTGGTATGTCTTGACTTGTGCGTAGATCTCCGCGGCAACGGCGCCAGAAATCCTTCTTGCTACCTCTCGAGCACTGCGTTGGTTTTCCCTTAAAGAGGAAAGGGTGATGCAGGAAAGTAGCGTAAGTATTTCCCTCAGTTTTTGAGAACCAAGATATCAATCCAGTAGGAGACTACACGCAAGTCGCCTCGCACCTACACAAACAAATAAGAACCTTGCAACCAACGCGATAAAGGGGTTGTCAATCCCTTCACGGCCACTTACAAAAGTGAGATCTGATAGAGATAATAAGATAAATGTTTTTGGTATTTTTATGATATAGATTGAAATTAAAGATTGCAAAGTAAAATAGATTGGAAACTTATATGATGGAAAATAGACCCGGGGACCATAGGTTTCACTAGTGGCTTCTCTCAAGATAGCATAAGTATTACGGTGGGTAAACAAATTACTGTCGAGCAATTGATAGAAAAGTGCATAATTATGAGAATATCTAGGCATGATGATGTATATAGGCATCACGTCCATGACAAGTACACCAAAACGATTCAGCATCTACTACTATTACTCCACACATCGACCGCTATCCAGCATGCATCTAGAGTATTAAGTCCATAAGAACAGAGTAACGCATTAGGCAAGATGACATGATGTAGAGGGATAAACTCAAGCAATATGATATAAACCCCATCTTTTTATCCTCGATGGCAACAATACAATACGTGCCTTGCTGCCCCTGTTGTCACTGGGAAAGGACACCGCAAGATTGAACCCAAAGCTAAGCACTTCTCCCATTGCAAGAAAGATCAATCTAGTAGGCCAAACCAAACTGATAATTCGAAGAGACTTGCAAAGATAACAAATCAAACATAAAAGAATTCAGAGAAGAACCAAATATTGTACATAGATAATCTTGATCATAAACCCACAATTCATCAGATCTCGACAAAAAAGAATTACATCTAATAGATCTCCAAGAAGATCGAGGAGAACTTTGTATTGAGATCCAAAGAGAGAGAAGAAGCCATCTAGCTAATTACTATGGATCCAAAGGTCTGAGGTAAACTACTCACACATCATCGGAGAGGCAATGGTGTTGATGTAGAAGCCCTCCGTGATCGATTCCCCCTCCGGCTGAGCTCCGGAAAAAGCCCCAAGATGGGATCTCTTGGGTACAGAAGGTTGCGGCGGTGGAAATAGGGTTTCGTGGTGCTCCTGGATGTTTTTGGGGTATATGAATATATATAGGAGGAAGAAATAGGTCGGTGGAGCCACGAGGGGCCCACGAGGGTGGAGGGCGCGCCCAGGAGGGTAGGCGCGCCCCCTGCCTCGTGGCCTCCTCGTTGGTTTCTTGACGTCCACTCCAAGTCCCCTGGATCAAGTTTGTTCCAAAAATAACTCTCCCAAAGGTTTTATTCCGTTTGGATTCCGTTTGATATTCTTTTTCTGCGAAACACTGAAATAGGCAAAAAAACAGCAATTTGCACTGGGCCTTGGGTTAGTAGGTTAGTCCCAAAAATAATATAAAAGTGTATAAATAAGCCCATTAACATCCCAAACAGATAATATAATAGCATGGAACAATCAAAAATTATAGATACGTTGGAGACGTATCGCATACTGCTGACACTCTGTTTGTCTATGTATTCACACATGTACTAAGTTTCCGGTTAATACAATTCTAGCATGAATAATAAACATTTATCATGATATAAGGAAATATAAATAACAACTTTATTATTGTCTCTAGGGCATATTTCCTTCAATCTCCCACTTGCACTAGATTCAATAATCTAGATTACAATGTAATGATTCTAACACCCATGGAGTCTTGGTGCTGATCATGTTTTGCTTGTGAGAGAGACTTAGTCAACGGGTCTGCAACATTCAAATCCGTATGTATCTTGCAAATCTCTATGTCTCCCTCCTTGACTTGATCGCGAATGGAATTGAAGCGTCTCTTGATGTGCTTGGTTCTCTTGTGAAATCTGGATTCCTTTGCCAAGGCAATTGCACCAGTATTGTCACAAAAGATTTTCATTGGACCCGATGCACTAGGTATTACACCTAGATCGGATATGAACTCCTTCATCCAGACTCCTTCATTTGCTGCTTCTGAAGCAGCTATGTACTCCGCTTCATACGTAGATCCCTCCATGGCACTGCTACCTCTTGAGCATTGCGTTGGTTTTCCCTTGAAGAGGAAAGGGTGGTGCAGCAAAGTAGCGTAAGTATTTCCCTCAGTTTTTGAGAACCAAGGTATCAATCCAGTAGGAGACTACACGCAAGTCGCCTCGCACCTACACAAACAAATAAGAACCTTGCAACCAACGCGATAAAGGGGTTGTCAATCCCTTCAGGGCCACTTACAAAAGTGAGATCTGATAGAGATAATAAGATAAATGTTTTTGGTATTTTTATGATATAGATTGAAATTAAAGATTGCAAAGTAAAATAGCTTGGAAACTTATATGATGGAAAATAGACCCGGGGGCCATAGGTTTCACTAGTGGCTTCTCTCAAGATAGCATAAGTATTACAGTGGGTAAACAAATTACTATCGAGCAATTGATAGAAAAGTGCATAATTATGAGAATATCTAGGCATGATGATGTATATAGGCATCACGTCCACAACAAGTAGACCGAAATGATTCAGCATCTACTACTATTACTCCACACATCGACCGCTATCCAGCATGCATCTAGATTATTAAGTCCATAAGAATAGAGTAACACATTAGGCAAGATGACATGATGTAGAGGGATAAACTCAAGCAATATGATATAAACCCCATCTTTTTATCCTCGATGGCAACAATACAATATGTGCCTTGCTGCCCCTGCTGTCACTGGGAAAGGACACCGCAAGATTGAACCCAAAGCTAAGCACTTCTCCCATTGCAAGAAAGATCAATCTAGTAGGCCAAACCAAACTGATAATTTGAAGAGACTTGCAAAGATAACAAATCAAACATAAAAGAATTCAGAGAAGAACCAAATATTGTACATAGATAATCTTGATCATAAACCCACAATTCATCGGATCTCGACAAACACACCGCAAAAGAATTACATCTAATAGATCTCCAAGAAGATCGAGGAGAACTTTGTATTGAGATCCAAAGAGAGAGAAGAAGCCATCTAGCTAATAACTATGGACCCGAAGGTCTGTGGTAAACTACTCACACATCATCGGAGAGGCTATGGTGTTGATGTAGAAGCCCTCCATGATCGATTCCCCCTCCGGCGGAGCTCCGGAAAAGGCCCCAAGATGGGATCTCTTGGGTACAGAAGGTTGCGGCGGTGGAAATAGAGTTTCGTGGTGCTCTCGGATGTTTTCGGGGTATATGAGTATATATAGGCGAAAGAAGTCGGTCAGGGGAGCCACGAGGGGCCCACGAGGGTGGGGCGCACCTCCCTGCCTCGTGGCCTCCTCGATGCTTCCTTGACGTCCACTCCAAGTCTCCTGGATTGCATTTGTTCCAAAAAATCACTCTCCCGAAGGTTTCATTCCATTTGATATTCCTTTTCTGCGAAACACTGAAATAGGCAAAAAAACAGCAATTTGCATTGGGCCTTTGGTTAGTAGGTTAGTCCCAAAAATAATATAAAAAGGTATATTAAAGCCCATTAAACATCCAAAATAGATAATATAATAGCATGGAACAATCAAAAATTATAGATACGTTGGAGACGTATCAAGCATCCCCAAGCATAATTCCTGCTCGTCCTCGAGTAGGTAAATGATAAAAACAGAACTTTTGATGTGGAATGCTACCTAGCATAATTCTCAATGTAATTTTCTTTATTGTGGTATGAATGTTCAGATCCGAAAGATTCAAGACAAAAGTTTAATATCGACATAAAAATAATAATATTTCAAGCATACTAACAAAGCAATCATGTCTTCTCAAAATAACATGGCCAAACAGAGTTATCCCTACAAAATCATATAGTCTGGCTATGCTCCATCTTCACCACCCAAAATATTTAAATCATGCACAACCCCGATGACAAGCCAAGCAATTGTTTCATACTTTTGATGTTCTCAAACTTTTTCAATCTTCACGCAATACATGAGCGTGAGCCATGGACATAGCACTATTGGTGGAATATAGTGGTGGTTGTGGAGAAGACAAAAAGGAGAAGATAGTCTCACATCAACTAGGCGTATCAATGGGCTATGGAGATGCCCATCAATAGATATCAATGTGAGTGAGTAGGGATTGCCATGCAACGGATGCACTAGAGCTATAAGTGTATGAAAGCTCAACAAAAGAACTAAGTGGGTGTGCATCCAACTTGCTTGCTCACGAAGACCTAGGGCATTTTGAGGAAGCCCATCATTGGAATATACAAGCCAAGTTCTATATTGTAAAATTCCCACTAGTATATGAAAGTGACAACATAAGAGACTCTCTATCATGAAGATCATGGTGCTACTTTGAAGCACAAGTGTGGTAAAAGGATATTAACATTCTCCCTTCTCTCTTTTTCTCTCATTTATTTTTTTCTTTTTTTTTGGGCCTTCTCTTTTTTATGGCCTTTCTCTTTTTTTTCCAGAGTCTCATCCCGACTTGTGGGGGAATCATAGTCTCCATCATCCTTTCCTCACATGGGACAATGCTCTAATAATTATGATCATCACACTTTTATTTACTTACAACTCGATACTTAGAACAAAATATGACTCTATGTGAATGCCTCCGGCAGTGTACCTGGATGTGCAATGACTCATGAGTCACATGTACAAAAGAATTATAAAGGTGGCTTGCCACAAATACGATGTCAACTACATGATCATGCAAAGCAATATGACAATGATGAAGCGTGTCATAACAAACGGAACGGTGGTAAGTTGCATGGCAATATATCTCGGAATGGCTATGGAAATGCCATAATAGGTAGGTATGGTGGCTGTTTAGAGGAAGGTATATGGTGGGTTTATGGTACCGGCAAAAGTTGCGCGGTACTAGAGAGGCTAGCAATAATGGAAGGGTGAGAGTGCGTATAACCCATGGACTCAACATTAGTCATAAAGAACTCACATACTTATTGCAAAAATCTATTAGTTATCGAAACAAAGTACTACGTGCATGCTCCTAGGGGATAGATTGGTAGGAAAAGACCATCGCTCGTCCCAGACCGCCACTCATAAGGAAGACAATAAATAAATAAATCATGCTCCGACTTCATCACATAACGGTTCACCATACGTGCATGCTACGGGAATCACAAACTTTAACATAAGTATTTCTCAAATTCACAACTACTCAACTAGCATTACTCTAATATTACCATCTTCATATCTCAAAACAATCATGAAGTATCAAACTTGTCATAGTATTCAATGCACTTTTTATGATAGTTTTTATTATACCCATCTTGAATGCCTATCATATTAGGACTAATTTTATAGCCAAAGCAAACTACCATGCTGTTCTAGACGACTCTCAAAATGATATAAGTGAAGCATGAGAGATCAATAATTTCTATAAAATAAAACCACCACCGTGATCTAAAAAGATATAAGTGAAACACTAGAGCAAAATTATCTAGCTCAAAAGATATAAGTGAAGCACAAAGAGTATTCTAATAAATTCCGATTCATGTGTGTCTCTCCCAAAAGGTGTGTACAGCAAGGATGATTTTGGTAAACTAAAAAGTAAAGACTCAAATCATACAAGACGCTCCAAGCAAAACACATATCATGTGGTGAATAAAAATATAGCATCAAGTTACCGATGGACGAAGACGAAAGAAGGAATGCCTTCCGGGGGATACCCAAGCTTAGGCTTTGGTTGTCCTTGAATTTTACCTTGGGGTGCCTTGGGCATCCCCAAGCTTAGTCTCTTGCCACTCCTTATTCCATAATCCATCAAATCTTTACCCAAAACTTGAAAACTTCACAACACAAAACTCAACAGAAAATCTCATGAGCTTCGTTAGTATAAGAAAAAAAACCACCACTTAAGGTACTGTAATGAACTCTTATTTATTTATATTGGTGTTAAACCTACTGTATTCCAACTTCTCTATGGTTCATACCCCCCGATACTAGCGATAGATTCATCAAAATAAGCAAACAACACACGAAAAACGAAATCTGTCAAAAACAGAACAGTCTGTAGTAATTTGTAGGTTTTGAATACTTCTGTAACCCCAAAAATTCTGAAATAAATTGGTGGACGTGAGGAATTTTTCTATTAATCATCTACAAAAAGAATCAACCTAATCGCACTCTCCAGTAAAAGTGGAAGCTAATCTCGTGAGCGCTAAAGTTTCTGTTTTTTACAGCAAGATCGCAAAGACTTCCCCCAAGTCTTCCCAAAGGTTCTACTTGGCAGAAACACTAATTAAAAACATAAAACCACATGTAAACGGAAGCTAGATGAATTATTTATTACTAAACAGGAACAAAAAACAAGAAACAAAAATAAAATTGGGTTGCCTCCCAACAAGCCAAGTATATTAAAGCCCATTAAACATCCAAAACAGATCATATAATAGCATGGAACAATCAAAAATTATAGATACGTTGGAGACGTATCAGACGCTCTACTTGGAACTGCACCAACTGACGGCTCCACCATTTAATAAAAATACGTATCCGGTTTGTGACTTAGAGTCATTCGGATCAGTGTCAAAGCTTGCATCGACGTAACCGTTTACGACGAGCTCTTTGTCACCTCCATAAATGAGAAACATATCCTTAGTCCTTTTCAGCTATTTCAGGATGTTTTTGACCGTTGTCCAGTGATCCACTCCTGGATTACTTTGGTACCTCCCTGCTAAACTAATAGCAAGGCACACATCAGGTCTGATACACAGCATTGCATACATGATAGAACCTATGGCTGAAGCATAGAGAATGACTTTCATTTTCTCTCTATCTTCTGCGGTGGTCGGGCATTGAGTCTAACTCAACTTCACACCTTGTAACACAGTCAAGAGCCCTTTCTTTGCTTGATCCATTTTGAAATTCTTCAAAACTTTATCAAGGTATGTGCTTTGTGAAAGTCCAATTAAGCATCTTGATCTATATCTATAGATCTTTATGCCCAATATATAAGCAGCTTCACCAAGATCTTTCATTGAAAAAATCTTATTCAAGTATCCTTTTATGCTATTCAGAAATTCAGTATCATTTCCGATCAGTAATATGTCATCTACATATAATATCAGAAATGCTACAGAGTTCCCACTCACTTTCTTGTAAATACAGGCTTCTCCAAAAGTCTGTATAAAACCATATGCTTTGATCACACTATCAAAGCGTATATTCCAACTCCAAGAGGCTTGCACCAGTTCATAAATGGATCGCTGGAGCTTGCACACTTTGTTAGCACATTTTGGATCAACAAAACCTTCTGGTTGCATCATATACAACTCTTCTTTAAGATATCCATTAAGGAATGCAATTTTGACATCCATTTGCCAAATTTCATAATCATAAAATGCGGCAATTGCTAACATGATTCGGACGGACTTAAGCATCGCTACGGGTGAGAAGGTCTCATCATAGTCAACTCCTTGAACTTGTCGAAAACCTTTTGCAACAAGTCGAGCTTTGTAGACAGTAATATTACCGTCAGCGTCAGTCTTCTTCTTGAAGATCCATTTATTCTCTATGGCTTGCCGATCATCGGGCAAGTCAACCAAAGTCCACACTTTGTTCTCATACATGGATCCCATCTCAGATTTCATGGGCTCAAGCCATTTTGCGGAATCTGGGTTCATCATCGCTTCCTCATAGTTCATAGGTTCGTCATGGTCAAGTAACATGACTTCCAGAACAGGATTACTGTACCACTCCGGTGCGGATCTTACTATGGTTGACCTACGAGATTCAGTAGTAACTTGATCAGACGTTTCATGATCATCATCATTAGCTTCCTCACTTACTGGTGTAGTAATCACTGGAACTGATTTCAGTGATGAACTACTTTCCAATAAGGGAGAAGGTACAATTACCTCGTCAAGTTCTACTTTCCTCCCACTCACTTCTTTCAAGAGAAACTCCTTCTCTAGAAAGGATCCATTCTTAGCAACGAATATCTTGCCTTCGGATCTGTGATAGAAGGTGTACCCAACAGTCTCCTTTGGGTATCCTATGAAGACACATTTCTCCGATTTGGGTTCGAGCTTATCAGGTTGAAGCTTTTTCACGTAAGCATCGAGCCCCAAACTTTAAGAAACGACAACTTGGGTTTCTTGCCAAACCACAGTTCATAAGGTGTCGTCCCAACGGATTTTGATGGTGCCCTATTTAACGTGAATGCAGCCGTCTCTAAAGCATAACCCCAAAACAATAGCGGTAAATCAGTGAGAGACATTATAGATCGCACCATATCTAATAAAGAGCGGTTACGATGTTCGGACACACCATTACGTTGTGGTGTTCCAGGTGGCGTGAGTTGCGAAACTATTATGCATTGTTTCAAATGAAGTCCAAACTCATAACTCAAATATTCACCTCCACAATCAGATCGCGGAAACTTGATTTTCTTGTTATGATGATTTTCCACTTCACTCTGAAATTCTTTGAACTTTTCAAATGTTTCAGACTTATGTTTCATTAAATAGATATACCCATATCTTCTCAAATCATCTGCGAAGGTGAGAAAATAATGATATCTGCCGCAAGCCTCAACGTTCATTGGACCACATACATCAGTATGTATGATTTCCAGTAACTCTGTTGCTCACTCCATTGTTCCGGAGAACGGAGTTTTAGTCATCTTGCCCATGAGGCATGGTTCGCAAGTACCAAGTGATTCCAGAAGTCCATAAGAATGGAGTTTCTTCATGCGCTTTACACCAATATGACCCAAACGGCAGTGCCACAAATAAGTTGCACTATCATTATCAACTTTGTATCTTTTGGCTTCAATACTATGAACATGTGTATCACTACTATCAAGATTTAGTAAAAATAGACCACTCATCAAGGGTGCATGACCATAAAAGATATTACTCATATAAATAGAACAACCATTATTTTCTTATTTAAATGCATAACCGTCTGCATCAAACAAGATCAAGATATAATGTTCATGCTCAACGCTGGCACCAAATAACAATTATTTAGGTCTAAAACTAATCCCGAAGGTAGTTGTAGAGGTAGCGTGCCAAAGGCGATCACATCAACTTTGGAACCATTTCCCACGCGCATCATCACCTCGTCCTTAGCCAATCTTCGCTTAATCTGTAGTCCCTATTTCAAGTTGCAAATATTAGCAACAGAACCAGTATCAAATACTCAGGCACTACTACGAGCATTAGTAAGGTACACATCAATAACGTGTATATCAAATATACCTTTTACTTTGCCATCCTTCTTCTCCGCCAAATACTTGGGGCAGTTCCACTTCTAGTGACCAGTCCCTTTGCAGTGAAAGCACTCAGTTGCAGGCTTAGGTCCAGACTTGGGTTTCTTCACTTGAGCAGCAACTGGCTTGATGTTCTTCTTGAAGTTCCCCTTCTTCCATTTACCTTTTTTCTTGAAACTAGTGGTCTTGTTGACCATCAACACTTTGATGCTCCTTTTTGATTTCTACCTCTGTGGCCTTTAGCATTGCAAAGAGCTCGGGACTAGTCTTATCCATCCCTTTCATATTATAGTTCATCACGAAGCTCTTGTAGCTTGGTGGCAGTGATTGAAGAACTCTGTCAATGACACTATCATCAGGAAGATTAAATCCTAGCTGAGTCAAGTGGTTGTGGTACCCAGACATTCTGAGTATATGTTCACTGACAGAACTATTCTCCTCCATTTTCCAGCTTTAGAACTTATTGGAGACTTCATATCTCTCAATCCACGCATTTGCTTGAAATATTAACTTCAACTCCTGGAACATCTCATATGCTCCATGACGTTCAAAACGTCGTTGAAGTCTCGGTTCTAAGCCATAAAGCATGGCACACTGAACTATCGACTACATCAGCTTTGCTCTGCCAGGTGTTCACAAAATATGGTGTTGCTCCTGCAGCGGGTTTGTCACCTAGCGGTGCTTACAGGATGTAATTCTTCTGTGCAGCAATCAGGATAATCCTCAAGTTACGAACCCAGTCCGTGTAGTTGCTACCATCATCTTTCAAATTAGCTTTCTCTAGGAACGCATTAAAATTCAATGGAACAACAGCACGGGCCATCTATCTACAACAACATAGACATGCAAAATACTATCAGGTACTAAGTTCATGATAAATTAAAGTTCAATTAATCATATTACTTAAGAACTCCCACTTAGATAGACATCCCTCTAATCATCTAAGTGATCACGTAATCCATATCAACTAAACCATGTCCAATCATCACGTGAGATGGAGTAGTTTTCAATGGTGAACATCACTATGTTGATCATATCTACTATATGATTCACGCTCGACCTTTCGGTCTTAGTGTTCCGAGGCCATATCTGCATATGCTAGGCTCGTCAAGTTTAACCCGAGTATTCCGCGTGTGTAAAACTGACTTGCACCCGTTGTATGTGAACGTAGAGCTTATCACACCCGATCATCACGTGGTGTTTCGGCACGACAAATTGTAGCAATGGTGCATACTCAGGGAGAACACTTGTACCTTGAAATTTAGTGAGAGATCATCTTATAATGCTACCGCCGAACTAAGCAAAATAAGATGCATAAAGGATAAACATCACATGCAATCAATATAAGTGATATGATAGGGCCATCATCATCTTGTGCCTTTGATCTCCATCTCCAAAGCACTGTCATGATCACCATCGTCACCGGCTTGACACCTTGATCTCCATCGAAGCATCATTGTCGTCCCGCCAACTATTGCTTGTACGACTATCGCTACCGCTTAGTGATAAAGTAAAGCAATTACATGGCGATTGCATTTCATACAATAAAGCGACAACCATATGGCTCCTGCCAGTTGCCGTTAACTCTGTTACAAAACATGATCATCTCATACAATAAAATTTAGTATCATGTCTTAACCATATTACATCACAACATGCCCTGCAAAAACAAGTTAGACGTCCTCTACTTTTGTTGTTGCAAGTTTTACGTGGCTGCTACGGGCTGAGCAAGAATGGTTCTTACCTATGCATCAAAAACCACAACGTGGTATAGTGATTGCTTTTTGATCTTCAGAAAGAACCTTGTTCATTGAATCCAATTCAACTAAAGTTGGAGAAACTGACACCCACTAGCCACCTGTGTGCGAAGCACGTCGGTAGAACTAGTCTCGCGTAAGCGTACGCGTAATGCCGGTCTGAGCCGCTTCATCCAACAATACCGTTGAATCAAGAATCAACTAGTGACGGCAAGCAATATGTATATACCCATGCCCACAACTCCTTTGAGTTCTACTCGTGCATATAACATCTACGCATAGACCTGGCTCTGATGCCACTGTTGGGGAATGCAGTAATTTCAAATAAACTCTACGCACACGCAAGATCTATCATGGTGATGCATAGCAACGAGAGGGGAAGAGTGTTGTCCACGTACCCTCGTAGACCGTAAGCAGAAGCGTTATGACAACACGGTTGATGTAGTCGAACGTATTCACGATCCGACCGATCCTAGCACCAAAAGTACGGCACCTCTGTGATCTGCACCCGTTCAGCTCGGTGACGTCCCGTGAACTCTTGATCCAGCTGAATATCGAGGGAGAGCTTCGTCAGCACAACGGCGTGATGACGGTGATGATGAAGCTACCAGCGCAAGGCTTCTCCTAAGCACTACAACGATATGACTGAGATGGATTATGGTGGAGGGGGGCACCACACACGGCTAAAAGCAACTTGTGTGTTCTAGGGTGCCCCTGCCCTCGTATATAAAGGAGCAGGGGGGAGGCCGGCCGTCCCTAGGGGCGCGCCAAGGGAGGAGGAATCCTCCTCCTAGTAGGAGTAGGATTCCTCCTTTCCTAGCCCTACTAGGAGGACAAGGGGAAAGAGGGAAAGGAGAGGAAGAGGAGAAGGAAAGGGGGGTGCGCCCCCCTCCCTAGTCCAATTCGAACTCCCTATAGGGAGGGGGCCGGCTGCCCCTTGTGGGCTGCCTCCCCTCTTCCCTATGGCCCATGTAGGCCCAATCTTTCCCCGGGGGGGGGGGGGTCCGGTAACCCTCCGGCACTTTGGTTTTCTTTGAAATCACCCGGAACACTTCTGGTGTCCGAATATAGTCGTCCAATATATCAATCTTTATGTCTCGACCATTTCGAGACTCCTCGTCATGTCTGTGATCATATCCGGGACTCCGAACTACCTTCGGTACATCAAAACACATAAACTCATAATATCGATCGTCACTAAACGTTAAGCATGCAGACCCTATGGGTTCGAGAACTATGTAGACATGACCGAGACATGTCTCCGGTCAATAACCAATAGTGGAACCTGGATGTTCATATTGGCTCTCATATATTCTACGAAGATCTTTATCGTTCAAACCGCATAACAACATACGTTGTTCCCTTTGTCATCGGTATGTTACTTGCCCGAGATTCGATCGTCGGTATCTCAATACCTAGTTCAATCTCATTACCGGCAAGTCTCTTTACTCATTTCGTAATGCATCATCCCGCAACTAACTCATTAGTCACATTGCTTGCAAGGCTTATAGTGATGTGCATTACCGAGAGGGCCCAGAGATACCTCTCCGATACTCGGAGTGACAAATCCTAATTTCGATCTATGCAAACTCAACAAACACCATCAGAGACACCTGTAGAGCATCTTTATAGTCACCCAGTTACGTTGTGAAGTTTAATAGAACACTAAGTGTTCCTCCGGTATTCGGGAGTTGCATAATCTCATAGTCATAGGAACATGTATAAGTTATGGAGAAAGCAATAGCAACAAACTAAACGATCATCGTGCTAAGCTAATGGATGGGTCAAGTCAATCACATCATTCTCTAATGATGTGATCCCGTTAATCAAATGACAACTCATATCTATGGTTAGGAAACATAACCATCATTGATTCAACGAGCTAGTTAAGTAGAGGCATACTAGTGACACTCTCTTTGTCTATGTATTCACACATGTACTAAGTTTTTGGTTAATACAATTCTAGCATGAATAATAAACATTTATCATGATATAAGGAAATATAAATAACAACTTTATTATTGCCTCTAGGGCATATTTCCTTCACATTACGGTGTGGGAGCCGCTTCACTTGCAACATGACACATTGTGCCGCCCTTCAACAAACCCTCGGGTAGCCAATTTCTGAAGCACTAGCGTGGAATTGTGAGGAAAGCCAGTATTTATGCTGGAAATTGCCTCCAATCATGCAAACATGTGAAAGAAATGTGATGGGTGTGGTGTAAATTGAAAATAGAATGCAATGTGAGAAGGCTATATATGCCATAGCTCTTCAAGTTGAACCTGCGCCCGATGAAGGTGTCCGCTCAACTTTTCTCCATCACGCAAGGCATCAGTTTGTTGGAGGAGATGGGCCTATCAGGTTGGCTACTATTGAGCGTGTGTTGAGGATGACTTCTTTACATATGAAAGACCATCTCATTTTATATAGGCTTCGCCGACTGGAGCTTATAGTCAAGATTAACGAAGCAGCTTCACGTGTAGTGGCCACCTCAAGAAAAGCCCCAATGCATTGGCATGAGCTCGAGGTTGCGAAAGCCCACGATAATACATGGAATATTTGTTCATCAATTGAGAACGCCTCCCAGATAAATGCCATGTCTTGGCCTCTTGGGTACTTGGAGTGAATTGTGGCGCCTTCTTAACATGGCCACAACATACTGGGCAAAACCCGGTGAACGGGGCATATTGAAATTACACCCACATATCTCCCATGGAATAGTAATTTGAGTTGGATCACAAAAGGATTAACTGAAGCCGCCATGGAAGATAGAGGCATGACAAGAATAACCCGCGCTGAGAAATATCCACACCAGCTTCTAAGTTGGAGAAGAGCCAAAAGACGAATTCGACGACCATTGTTGCGCACCAAAGATGGGAGGAGAACCACGTCCCACTGGGCGTGCCATTTTGTTTGACACAAAAAATAACGAAAACGATGATGGTAGTCATGTTATTATCTCTCTACGCGCCATGGGAAATAAATATGCGGGCGTGCCAGTGTACTAAGTACACAAAGAAAACATAGGGAAACTTGTACTTTATTAATCTCTCATCGGAGAAACAAATTACATGATCACTTTACATAAGTGCTCCATGGCTAGCTAGCGCGGCCGATATGACTTGGGCGATTGTGAAGTTCTGGTTCACGGGGCCTCAGAAGGCTCCTGATTAATTACGTCTGTGAGTCGAAGTCACGGACCACCTCCGATTAAGCTGTTGCAATGGTCGTTGTCTTCAAGTCTCATGTTCTCCAAGTGCTCAACGCAAACGGTGGTGATGATGTTGTGGGACAGAGGGGTGGAGCGGTATGCTCGTGGCTCCGGCGATGCTTGGCCATATCACTCCGGCTTGTCGATGTCCGATAATGAAGATGTCCATCCTCGTCAACTCAGACAGATGGGTGGCCTTCGCCTCGTCGGTGCCCGGTCTAGTGGTGTCCACCTCGTCGGCGTCAGACATGGTGACTTGCCTTCGCCTCATCGGTGCCCGGGAAGATGTGGGTAGCTTCATCGGAAGAAGACATGTCGGTGAAGTGGCTTCACCTCGTCGGAGCTTGGACGATGTGGGGGAAAGGTGTTGACGTAGGAGTTGAGCAGACTTGAGTGTCGCCGCGTGGCGGCGTTGCTTGAAGATGAAGACAATGCGAGCTCGTCGATGTAGACCTCAGGGCGTCGCAGTTACAAGGATGGCCTCCACTTGGTATAGAAGAATGGTGATATGTCGGTGTAGATGACGTCGTCGCTTAGATGAAAAGCCAAAGAAGATGGCCATGACATATGGATGACCAATGGCGCTGATGTAGATGACATCCTCATAAGATGTAGAGCTGATGAAGTTGGCGCCGCCATGTCGATGTAGCCGGCTGGCGTGTCGAGGCAGTCGGTGCCCTCGCCGGGAGAGAAGTTGATGAAGATGGCGAAGTCAGGTTGATGCATAAGCCGTCCTCGTCGAGCCTAGGATTGGTGATGACGGCACTGGAAAGGTTGATGAAGATGTGAAGACGGTGAGCAGTTCCTCCTCCATCTTCTTCGTCCACACACGGGTGAGCGCTGATTATCCATCCATCTCGATCGTGGTTCGGATGCACTGAAATGAGAAAGATAGAAAAAAGATAAAGAGAAAATGATGCATGAACGCATGCCATTTAAAGAAGATAGGTGACGTGATTTTAATCTTCCCTCTCTAAGGTAGATGATGGTACAGACTTGGACGACGGCCTCCTCACTTCGGCTTGTGCACTACTGCTGACGTTCGTCGTTGTCGTCGCGGTCTTCATGGGCGCGCACCAGGTTGCCGCCATCTTGAGCCTTGTTGTGGCGCGTACTACGTCGCTGCCGCGAGTGCCTCATCGAGCACATGGAGATGGCGTCCAAGCTTCTTCTTCTTCTCTACGTGAATATCACCGCCCAGCTCTTGAGCACGAGGTATCACTGCTCTTAACTTGGATGTAGGTTGATGTTGGAACGGGGAAGACGACGTCAGGCTATAGGTTGGCCGCTTCGACGTCGTTGTGGTGTCGTGGATGGTGTTGGACCACACGCCAGTAGGGTGGATATGGCACCGAGCCTGATACCGCCGGCCTCTCCGATGTCGCCGCCGAGGTGGAGTTAGCACCGTGATACTCGCCGGCAGCGTCGCCGCCATTGTGGTGGTGTAGATGGTATCGGGCCAGATGCCGCCGGCCTCTCCTGTGTCACCGCTGAGGTGAAGTTGGCGCCGTGATACTCACCTGCAGCCTCGCCGCCATCATGGTGGTGTAGATGATGGTGGGCCGGATGCCGCCGGCCTCCCCGCTGTCACCGCCGAGATGGAGTTGGCGTCGTGATACTCACCGTCCTCGACGTTGCCGCCACTTAGCGTGCATTGATAACCCACAAGTATAGGGGATCGCAACAGTTTTTGATAAGTAAGAGTGTCGAACCCAACGAGGAGCTAAAGGTAGAACAAATATTCCCTCAGGTTCTATCGACCACCGATACAACTCTACGCACGCTTGACGTTCACTTTACCTAGAACAAGTATGAAACTAGAAGTACTTTGTAGGTGTTGTTGGATAGGTTTGCAAGATAATAAAGAGTACGTAAATAAAAATTAGGGGTTGTTTAGATAAAGAAATAATAAAGTAAATATAGCAAGTGTGGAAAAGTGGTGGTATGAGTTGCGAAATTTCCCCTAAGCAATTGACTACTTTACTAGACCGATAGAAAGTATTATGTGGGAGAGGCCACTGCTAGCATGTCATCCCTGACTTGGAATTCTATGCACTTATGATTGGAACTATTAGCAAGCATCCGCAACTACTAATGTTCATTAAGGTAAAACCCAACCATAGCATTAAGATATATGGGTCCCCCTTCAATCCCATATGCATCAATTTCTATGCTAGGTTGAAGCTTTTGTCACTCTTGCCCTCCAATACATAGTCCTATCAACATACAACTAGCCCTAGGGTGTGATCCACGTGCGCAATCATATGATGGGCACCAAAGGACAGCAACATAACCATAAGAAAATTAAATCAATCATAGCAATTCATCAACCACCGATAGGACAACGAAAATCTACTCAGACATCATAGGATGGCAACACATCATTGGATAATAATATGAAGCATAAAGCACCATGTTCAAGTAGAGGGTACATCGGGTTGCGGGAGAGTGGACCGTTGTAGATAGAGGGGGGAAGGTGATGGAGATGTTGGTGAAGATGGCGGAGGTGTTGGTGTAGATCGTGATGATGATGATGGCCCCCGGTGGCAATCCGGTGCCACCGGAAGCGAGGGGGAGAGAGCCCCCCTCCTTCTTCTTCTTCCTTGACCTCCTCCCTACATGGGAGAAGGGTTTCCCCTCTGGTCCATGGCCTCCACGGCAAGGGAGGGAGACAGCCCCTCTGAGATTGGATATGTCTCTCTGTCTCTCTCTATTTCTGTGTTCTCCCCTGGCTCTGTTTCACCGTTTCGTGTATATATGGAGATCCATAACTCCGATTGGCCTGAAACCTTCGCCGTGATTTTTTCCGAAAATTAGCTTTCTTGCGGCAAAAGAAGAGCGCCAACCGCCTTACGGGTGGCTCACGAGGGTAGGGGCGCGCCCCCTGCCTCGTGACCACCTCGGGCACCGTCTCGCATGGATTTTTCTTCCGGAATTTTCCAAATATTCCAAAAAGTATCTCCTTCCGTTTTTATCCCGTTTAGACTCCGTTTGATATGGATATTCTGCAAAACCAAAAACATGCAACAGACGGGAACTGGCACTGGGCACTGGATCAATATGTTAGTCCCAAAAAAAGATAAAAAGTTGCCAAAAGTATATGAAAGTTGTAGAATATTGGCATGAAAGACGTATCAGCATCCCCAAGCTTAATTCCTGCTCGTCCTCGAGTAGGTAAATGATAAAAAAGATAATTTTTGATGTGGAATGCTACCTAGCATAATCTTGATCATATGTCTAATCATGGCATGAATATTAAGACACGAGTGACTCAAAGCAATTGTCTATCATTTGACATAAAAACAATAATACTTCAAGCCCACTAATAAAGCAATCATGTCTTTTCAAAATAACAAGGCCAAAGAAAGTTATCCCTACAAAATCATATAGTCTGGCTATGCTCCATCTTCACCACACAAAATACTCACATCATGAACAACCCCGATGACAAGCCAAGCAATTGTTTCATACTTTTGACATTCTCAAACCTTTTCAACTTTCACGCAATAAATGAGCGTGAGCCATGGACATAGCACTAAAGGTGGAATGGAATGGTGGTTGTGGAGAAGACAAAAAGGGAGAAGATAGTCTCACATCAACTAGGCGTATCAATGGGCTATGGAGATGCCCATCAATAGATATCAATGTGAGTGAGTAGGGATTGCCATGCAACGGATGCACTAGAGCTATAAGTATATGAAAGCTCAAACTGAAACTAAGTGGGTGTGCATCCAACTTGCTTGCTCATGAAAACCTAGGGCATTTGAGGAAGCCCATCGTTGGAATGTACAAGCCAAGTTCTATAATGAAAATTCCCACTAGTATATGAAAGTGATAACTCAGGAGACTCTCTATATCAAGAACATGGTGCTACTCTGAAGCACAAGTGTGGTAAAAGGATAGTTACATTGCCCCTTCTCTCTTTTTCTCTCTCTTTTTTTTGTAGGCTTCTTTGTCCTCTCTCTTTTTTTTGAGGGCTTCTTTGGCCACTTTTATTTTGATAACCCCACATGGGACAATGTTCTAATAATGATGATCATCACACTTTTATTTACTTACAACTCAATATTACAACTCGATATCTAGAACAAAGATATGACTCTATATGAATGCCTCCGGCGGTGTACCGGGATGTGCAATGATCTAGTATAGCAATGACATCAAAAAACGGACAAGCCATGAAAACATCATGCTAGCTATCTTATGATCATGCAAAGCAATATGACAATGAATGCTCAAGTCATGTATATGATGACGATGAAAGTTGCATGGCAATATATCTCAGAATGGATATGGAAATGCCATGATAGGTAGGTATGGTGGGTTTATGGTACCGGCGAAAGTTGCGCGGTACTAGAGAGGCTAGCAATGATGTAAGGGTGAGAGTGCGTATAATCCATGGACTCAACATTAGTCATAAAGAACTCACATACTTATTGCAAAAATCTATTAGTCATCGAAACAAAGTACTACGCGCATGCTCGTAGGGGATAGATTGGTAGGAAAAGACCATCGCTCGTCCCCGACCGCCACTCATAAGGAAGACAATCAATAAATACCTCATGCTCCAACTTCATTACATAACGGTTCACCATACGTGCATGCTACGGGAATCACAAACCTCAACACAAGTATTTCTACAATTCACAACCACCCACTAGCATGACTCTAATATCACCATCTTTATATCACAAAACTATTGCAAAGAATCAAACATATCATATTCAGTGATCTACAAGTTTTATGTAGGATTTTATGACTAACCATGTGAATGATCAATTCCTGTCATCTCTCTAAATAGATATAAGTGAAGCAAGAGAGTTTAATTCTTTCTACAAAAGATATACCCGTGCTCTAACAAATATAAGTGAAGCAAAATAGCATTCTACAAATGGCGGTTGTCTATGTAAAGAGAAACAGGCAATCCAAACTCCAAATGATATAAGTGAAGCACATGAAGCATTCTATAAAGCCATACTCAAAAGATATAAGTGAAGTGCAATGAGCATTATATAAATCAGCCAAGGACTATATCATACTAGCATGATGCATAAAATAAAAATGAAAACTAAATGCAAAAGACGCTCCAAGATTGCACATATAGCATGAACGAAACGAATCCGAAAACATACCGATACTTGTTGAAGAAAGAAGGGATGCCTTCCCAGCATCCCCAAGCTTAGACGCTTGAGTTTCCTTGAATATTTACTTGGGGTGCCTCGGGCATCCCCAAGCTTGAGCTCTTGCCTCTCTTCCTTCTTCTCACATGAAAACCTTCTCAATCATCGAACACTTCATCCACACAAAACTTCAACAGAAAACTCAGTAAGATCCGTTAGTATAATAAAGCAAATCACTACTCTAAGTATTATTGCAAACCAATTCATATTTTGTTTTTGCATTGTGTATACTGTAATATAACTTTTTCGTGGCTTAATCCACTAATATAAATTGATGGTTTCATCAAAACAAGCAAACTATGCATCAAAAACAGAATCTGTCTAAAACAGAACAGTCTGTAATAATCTGAACGTTCACCATACTTCTGATACTTTAAAAGTTCTACCAAAATTAGTAAAAATAAAAAATTTGTATAGGAAGACAGTGCAAAAAGAATCAGAACCATTTGACGTTCCAGCTAAAAATGTAAAATCGCGCACTACAGCCAAAGTTTCTGTCCTGCAGCGTACAAACCATCAAGCAAATGTAAACATCCTAAAGGCAATCCTTGGCACATTATTTTTATAATACAATGGAATTGTAAAAGGGGATAATTATTTTTATTGAAAAGTTTCTGTAATTAAGATTCACAAAGTTCCCATGGGCATGAACAAAGTTCAAGGACGTCCCCCACTTTCACAATGCTCGTCTCTCTCACTTTCACTTTTCTTTTAGAAAAAGTTTTGGGTTCCCCTCTTTATTTTTGTTGTTTTTAAACTATATGAAAGCACTCAACAGAAATAAATGATTCTCTAAAACTTCCGGGTTGTCTCCCTGGCAGCGCTTTCTTGAAAGCCATTAAGCTAGGCATATAGTGCTCAAGTAATGAATCCACCCGGATCCCAAGGTATATCAAAGCCAATTTTAATTAACAATGATTTAGCATTTAGTAGTGAGCACAAAGTAAAATATATCATGTAACAACGAAGTCTAACTCTTTTCCTATGCATCGGCATGTCATAAAAGAACAATTCATGCACACATAGTAAAGGCCTATGCATAGTATAACCAGTTTCTTGCAATTTTATCATGTGGGAAGCATAGAGAGGTGGAGATATGGTTCCTCTCTCATAATAATTGCAATTAGGAGCAGTAAGCACATGCATATTATATCTATCAAAATCATCATGTGTAGTAGTAAAAGGCAGCCCATCAATATAATCCTTAATAAGGGCAAACTTCTCCGATATAGTGTAGTTTGGAGAATTCAAAAAGATAATAGGACTATCATGCGTGGGTGCAATAGCAACAATTTCATATTTAACATAAGGAACTATAGCAAGTTAATCTCCATAAGTGTAATTCATATTGGCATCTTGGCCACAAGCATCATCAAAAAGGGATATTTCAAAAGAATCCAAGGGATCATAACAGTCATCATAGCAATCATCCTTCGGTAAGCATGAAGGGGAATTCAATAATGTATGAGTTGAAGAGTTACTCTCATTAGAAGGTGGGCACGAGTGATCAATCCGCTCTTCCTCCTTTTGTTCTTCGCTCTCCTCATCATCTTTTTCATCCAATGAGCTCAAAGTTTCATCAACTTCTTCTTCCATAGATTCCTGCAAAATAATAGTCTCTTCTTGGACAGCGGAGACTTTCTCAATAAGCGCATTAATATAGGAATTATATTCATAATTATCATAGCAATATTTTAAGATAGCTAAATTTTCAGGCCTATAAACATCATCATCATAAGCTTCATTCTTCTCAAACAAAGATTCAATTTCATAAGCACTCTTAAAAGCAACAAATTCTTCTATTTGTTCCACATCGTAGTAATCATATATACCTCTGGCATAAGAAGCCAAGGTTTCATTATCATTAAATTCACATGAAAAGGGAAGGTGTGGAGCCTTCATCCTAGAGCAACAAGTAACGTCATAACTCAAGCATACTTCCCGAGCATACCACTTCAATATATAAATTTGATCCCATAATAGTTTCCCTTTTTGTGTCAAGCGATAATCCCTAAAGTATTCATGTCGATTCAATGTTACTCCCATTACCAGATTGAATGAGGTTTTCTCAGGATTATCAAAGTGGTATATAATATTTTTCACATATTGAGCAGCGAGGGTTTTAGGAGGTTCCTCATCTCCATGAGTAGCAAGTACATCTACTTTTTTTGTATTTCGTGTTCCATATCCATAACTAAAGATAAAGAACAACTAAGAACAGCAAATAAAAATTACTTAGTGATAAAGCAAACAAGAACACACGAGAATATTCACCCCACGCTATTGCTCCCCGGCAACGGCGCCAAAAAAAGGTCTTGAAAACCACAAGTATAGGGGATCGCAACAGTTTTCGATAAGTAAGAGTGTCAAACCCAACAAGCAGCTAAAGGTAGAACAAATATTCCCTCAAGTTCTATCGACCACCGATACAACTCTACGCACGCTTGACGTTCACTTTACCTAGAACAAGTATGAAACTAGAAGTACTTTGTAGGTGTTGTTGGATAGGTTTGCAAGATAATAAAGAGTACGTAAATAAAAAGTGGGGGCTGTTTAGATAAACAAACAATAAAGTAAATATAGCGAGTGTGGAAAAGTGGTGGTATGAGTTGCGAAATTGCCCCTAAGCAATTGACTACTTTACTAGACCCATAGCAAGTATTATGTGGGAGAGGCCACTGCTAGCATGTCATCCCTGACTTGGAATTCTATGCACTTATGGTTGGAACTATTAGCAAGCATCCACAACTACTAATGTTCATTAAGGTAAAACCCAACCATAGCATTAAGATATATTGGTCCCCCTTCAATCCCGTATGCATCAATTTCTATACTAGGTTGAAGCTTCTGTCACTCTTGCCCTCCAATACATAGTCCTATAAACATACAACTAGCCCTAGGGTGTGATCCACGCGCGCAATCATATGATGGGCACCAAAGGACAGCAACATAACCATAAGCAAATTAAATCAATCATAGCAATTCATCAACCACCGATAGGACAACGAAAATCTACTCAGACATCATAGGATGGCAACACATCATTGGATAATAATATGAAGCATAAAGCACCATGTTCAAGTAGAGGGTACAACGGGTTGCGGGAGAGTGGACCGCTGTAGATAGAGGGGGGAAGGTGATGGAGATGTTGGTGAAGATGGCGGAGGTGTTGGTATAGATCGCGGTGATGATGATGGCCCCCAGTGGCAATCCGGTGCCACCGGAAGCGAGGGGGAGAGAGCCCCCCTCCTTCTTCTTCTTCCTTGACCTCCTCCCTAGATGGGAGAAGGGTTTCCCCTCTGGTCCATGGCCTCCACGACAAGGGAGGGGCGAGAGCCCCTCCGGATTGGATCTGTCTCTCTGTCTCTCTCTGTTTCTGCATTCTCCCCTGGCTCTGTCTCACCGTTTCGTGTATATATGGAGATCCATAACTCCGATTGGCTTGAAACCTTCGTTGTGATTTTTTTCCTAAAATTAGCTTTCTTGCGGCAAAAGAAGAGCGTCAACCGCCTTACGGGTGGCTCACGAGGGTAGGGGGCATGCCTGGGGGGGCAGGCGCGTCCCCCTGCCTCGTGACCACCTCGGGCACCGTCTCGCGTGGATTTTTCTTTCGGAATTTTCCAAATATTCCAAAAAGTATCTCCGTCCGTTTTTATCCCGTTTGGACTCCATTTGATATGGATATTCTGCGAAACCAAAAACATGCAACAGACAGGAACTGGCACTGGGCACTGGATCAATATGTTAGTCCCAAAAATAGTATAAAAAGTTGCCAAAAGTATATGAAAGTTATAGAATATTGGCATGGAACAATCAAAAATTATAGATACGACGGAGACGTATCATGCATCTCCTCCCAGCTGGCTCCTCCTCCTTGCTTGGCCTTGGGGGTTGATGGATGGATGGCCTTGATGGATCCGTGTTCCTTCAAGTGAGTTATCATTGACACTAGCGTCGGCTCCGGACAGATGATCATCGTCATCTCACTGGCCTTCTGGTGTTTCCGCGTATCTGGTCTGGCTTCTGCCGTGGACCGCTCTACGTCGTCGATCCTTCAGGGCCTGCAAAGAATGAGAGATGGAAAGAGAAAAGATTAATTATATAGGCACACCATTGACGAAGAATGATGCTTGTGTTGATTGTTGTTGCAGTAGGTGACAGCTCATATGAATGAAGACTCCTTCGGGCTCGCCGGCGAGCATCCACCGTCATCGCGAACTCCGGCACATCGTGTGCGGCAGCCTCGACTCCCGTGGTCGCTGCCTCTCACCTTCTTTTTCCTGGGCACACTTGGTGCTGCCTTCCTCCCATCGGCGCACGCGTAACCGCCGCCGGACAGCGCCAGGCCACGTGCATGTTACCGGGCAAACGCGCCGCAGCTGTGGGCATGCCATCTCCTTGGCCTTCTCCATTCATCTCGTCGACGCTGCCGCCTTGGGCGCGTCTCCTCTTGGCTGCGTGCTATGCTGGCATCGATGTGTCATCCGCGGCGCATGTCCATCGGTCGTCGCCCTACGCCCAGGGCGTCGTCCGCTGCTGCCTTGTGAAGGGTACGTGTGCGCAAGTGCTAGGGTATCTTCGGCAGGCTTCCTCCGTCCATCTACCCCGTCCTTTTGAGTGTCACTGCGTAGACTTTTATAGGCAAGGGTAGCACCACAATGGATAGGTACGAGCTGCGCGGATGTTGCGGCCGAGTTGTTTTTGCAGGTGCTATTCTCATGGAGAGAGGATAAGAACGTTATTATCTCTCTCTTTGGAGTTGATCTCATCCATGTACATCCACAACAACTAGACTCACACATGGGTACGGTTGGCACGTAGGGGCTTTGATCTGTTAGAAGGGAGAGAGATTGGTGGAATAGTTGTTATATTGCTTGAGTCTCATGGGCATATATATAGGAGTACAATCATCTACTTGGAGTACAAGACAAGCCAGAACAAATCCTAGTATATCTCGTCTTTCCTAATAAACATTATATCAACATCCCCCCGCAGTCACAAAGGTAGCGACGCAGACAGTGAGACTGGAGAAGAATCCGAAGGCAAGCCGACGGACCCCCCTCCCTCCCCACAGTCGTAACGGTCGACGCATCGCGGAGTCGTGACTGGAGTGGCAACCTATGAGGTTGCTCAAGCAAGGTGGTAGCCCTTTGTGCCATTTGCCGATGTAGCCGAGAGCATGGGTGGTGGAGCCGTGGTCGAGGTAGCCGTGCGAAGAATGCCGTGGTCGATGTCGAGTCGGGGTGGCCGGTGTCGATAAAGTCGCCGTGGAGCCGCGGGTGCACGAGGGCGCCGAGTTAGCATGGGTGCAGTGGTGTAGAAGTAGGGGTGCGCCGGGAAGAAAATGTTGTTGACGACGCGTCACGGCGGGTTTGCCAAGCCCGGGGACACATCATGGACGAAGGCACGCACCAGTGTTGCCAGCACCGGGCATGCGTAGACGGACGAATACGAAGTTGACGAAGCGCCGACTAGGCTTGCCAGGCCCGGGGACACGTCGTGGATGAAGGCACGCATCGGTGTTGCCAGCACCGGGCATGCGTAGACGAGGGACCTGCACGAGCTGTACGCCATGTCGGAGAAGTCAGAGGGGCCAGCAGAGAAGAACTCGACGACGATTGCGGCATCCATCGGCGCGGTGCCGATGTCACCAACGGTGGTCGGAGTAGACGAAGTGTTCAGGGTAGATGACGGCGACGCTGGCAACGGGCTGGTGCTGGACGAAGACGAACGGGGTGGACGGGCGGCGGGTGCGGCTACGGAGGTAGCCGCGGCAGCGGCCAAAAAAGAGCGGCGGCGGCGGCCTGACGGCGGTGGCGGTGGCTAGGTTAGAAGTGCGGCGGCGGTGCTCGAAGTAGGCGAAGAACCCTGACAGCGTGACAAAGACTGGCGCGGACGGTGGCGTTCCCGCGCCAAGGAAGACGGCGCGGCGCATACCACAGGAGGTCGACGTGCGGTGACGGTGGAGCCGACCGTGGGCCGCGGCGCTACGCCCCGAAGGGGCGACGCAACGGCGACAGGCGGGTCGGAGCGACGGCGGGAAGACCTCGGGACGGCGGCTGTAACGCCCCGAGACCGATGTGCCATGTGTCCTCTAGTTATTCGCTGTTGTTGCTTTCTCATTGCTTGCGTGTCATGCATTGCATATCATGTCATCATTTGCATACGTGTTCGTCTCATGCATCCGAACATTTTTCCCGTTGTCCGTTTTGCTTTCCGGCGCTCCGTTCTCCTCCGATGGTCATTTCTACCTTTCTTTCATGTGTGGGGATTAAACATTTCCGGATTGGACCGAGACTTGCCAAGCGGCCTTGGCTTACTACCGGTAGACCGCCTGTCAAGTTTCATACCATTTGGATTTCGTTTGATGCTCCAACGGTTAACCGAGGGACCGAAAAGGCCTCGTGTGTGTTGCAGCCCAACACCCTTCCAATTTGACCCAAAACCCACCTAAACCTCTTCCATCATCTTGTTCGTTCGATCACGATCGCGTGGCCGAAAACCGCACCTCATTTAGACTTTCCTAGCTCCCTCTACCTATAAATTAGTGATCCCCTCTGAAATCCCGGGTCTTCCCCTTCCTCTAACCCTAAATTTCCCTCGCGCCGCGCCGGACATGTCCGGACCCGGCCGGACGAACCCGCTACCGCCGCCACCACGTCCCTCCGTCCAATGGAGGCTCGCCACGTCATCGCCGCGGCTCCCTCATCCAACCCCGCGCCGCCACCTGGTCTGACGCGTCGCCTCTTCCGCGCGGGCCCGGGAGGCCCAGGTCCGGCCCCCCCGGCCCGGTGCACCACTGCCGCCCGAGGCTCTCGCCTCCCCGCGCCGCGCCCGATCCCCGCCGCCCCGTCGTCATCAACCGGTCGCAGCGCCGCCCGGCCGGAGCGCGCCACCGCCGCCATCCAACTCCGGCCATCACCGGCGACGGGCGCCGCGCCGCTCACCGACCCGCGCCGGCCGGAACCGGCTCCGGCAGCCCCTTCTCCATTTCCGGCGAAGGCCAAGCTGCTACAGTACCGCCGGATCCGATCCAGATCTGGATCTGAAAGTATCTCAGGGTATAAATTTCTACTAAGTCCCCGAGATTCCCAGATTCATATGCCCATGCTCATTGCATCGTAACTTTGCATCCGTAGCTCCGATTTGTGCATATAGTATATCAAAATGTTCATCTCTGAGAGTACATAATTTCATCTCATTGCATCATTTTCATTAGAGTTCATCTTGATGCCCGAAATGCTGTTAGAAGAGTGCTACTTGAGATAATTGTCAGATATGCTGCTCCATTTAGATATTTGTCATTTTTGCCATGATTATTGTGTGCATGATATGCCCATGAGCTCTACATATGTTTTGTTAAGGGTTTTGCCATCTTTCCAGAGGTGCAACCCATGTATTTTTTTGATGTGTGTGGTGACTAGCACAAGCTTGCAAAGTGGTGCATTCGTTAATGCTGATTTCAGGGACTTAGCATTTCCACTAAGTCCTTGACCTGTTTATCTCATATGGCCATATGTTCATGTTGTTTCCTAGTGATCCGTGCCTCTTTTGAGGATGATCAGTAAGGATGTTTTGTTAATCTCGTAGTGCTCTATCCATCCATGTCTTTGTTTGCAATTATGGAGCACCCTAGCTAGAGTCAATCGAGCTCTACTTTTGCCATTTCGTGAATCTGGACAGATTGCCTACTTGTTAGCGATTTTGCCAAGGATGTTGTAGTTGATCCGTGCATGCCATGTTATTGTTCTTGCCATGTCTAGCTTGTATAATGTGTATTCTTGATGGGTGTATGCTTAGATTGTCATGCCTTGCTCTGTAGTGAGTGCATCGAGCTCGTAAACATGCCTACTTGATATCTGTTTCAGCATGCTCCAGTTTTCACTAAGTCTGAGAGTCTGATTATGTTTTTGCCATGTTCACGTGCTTGCAATTGTATTTTCTGAACCCTTTTGGCTCAAGGTCACTAAGGTACTTTTGTTAAGATCTTTGAGTAGCTCCGTGCCATGCTTTACTTTGCCATGTTCAGGTCCTGTAGCATATAGTTTTGATGCTCCAAAGAGTGCTACCTGATCTGAAATTCCAGACAAGTGTTAATTTCACTAAGTCTGAAATCTGTTTACCATATGCATTTTTGCCATGCTTGTTTGAACCTGTTAATGGATGAATTGGCCATAGCTCAGTGCTAGACTTTTGTTAAGCATCATGAATGAATCCATGCCATGTATTTTTATGCCATGTTTGGGTGCTGTAGCATGTTCATCTCGTTGCATTTAGATGCCTACTTGCTGTATATCGCAGACCGGTGCCATATTTGAATTGCTTGTCATTTCCAAACCGTAACTCCGATTCCGGCGTTCTTTATATCGTTTTCAAGCGACTTCATCTCACCTTTCCAGTGGCACACTTGGATTTCCATGTTGAGGCCAGGTTCATTCATTCCCTTGCAAATCATGCATATGCATCGCATACCGCATCCTGCATATCATGCCATGTTTATGTGTTGGTTGTTTACTATGTTGTGTGCTTCTTTCCAGTGTTTGCTTCTTCGGGTTGGTTCCGATAATGTCGCGTTTGTGAGGACCCGTTCGTCTACGTCCGTTTGTCTTCTTCATGGACTCGTTCTTCTTCCTTGCGGGATTTCAGGCAAGATGATCATACCCTTGAAATCACTACTATCTTTGCTTTGCTAGATGCTCGCTCTTTTGCTATGCCAATGCTACGATGCCTACCACTTGCTTTCAAGCCTCCCATATTACCATGTCAAACCTCTAACCCACCATGTCCTAGCAAACCGTTGTTTGGCTATGTTACCGCTTTGCTCAGCCCCTCTTAAAGCGTTGTTAGTTCCAAGTGAAGATTGAAGTTTGTTCCTTGTTGGAACATGGAGTTGTTGTTCCTTGTTGGAACATGTTTACTTGTTGGGATATCACAATATATCTTATTTAATTAATGCATCTATATACTTGGTAAAGGGTGGAAGGCTCGGCCTTATGCCTGGTGTTTTGTTCCACTCTTGCCGCCCTAGTTTCCGTCATATCGGTGTTATGTTCCCGGGTTTTGTGTTCCTTACGCGGTTGGGTTATAATGGGAACCCCTTGACAGTTCGCTCTGAATAAAACTCCTCCAGCTAGGCCCAACCTTGGTTTTATCATTCGCCACCTAGCCTTTTTCCCTTGGGAGTCGCGCATCCCGAGGGTCATCTTTATTTTAACCCCCCCCCCCCCGGGGCCAGTGCTTGTCTAAGTGTTGGTCCGAACTAGAGTCCTTTGCAGCGCCACCTCGGGGAAACTTGAGGGCTGGTTTTAGTTGTATGGAGCGCTCATCCGGTGTTGCCCTGAGAACGAGATATGTGCAGCTCCTATCAGGATGTCAGCGCATCGGGCGGTCTTGCTGGACTTGTTTTACCATTGTCGAGGATGTCTTGTAGAACCGGGATACCGAGTCTGATCGGAATGTCTCGGGAGGAGGTCTATTCCTTCGTTGACCGTGAGAGCTTGTCATGGGCTAAGTTGGGACACCCCTGCAGGGATTTGAACTTTCGAAAGCCGTGCCCGCGGTTATGGGCAGATGGGAATTTGTTAACGTCCGGTTGTAGAAAACCTAAAGTTGACCTTAATTAAAATATATCAACAGTGTGTGTAACCATGATGGTCTCTTTCCGGCGGAGTCCGGGAAGTGAACACGGTTGTTGGAGTTATGCTTGACGTAGGTTGCTATAGGACCACTTCTTGATCATACTTTTATCGACCGTGCTTTGCCTTCTCTTCTCGCTCTCATTTGCGTATGTTAGCCACCATATATGCTAGTCGCTTGCTGCAGCTCCACCTCATGCCTTTACCTTACCCATAAGCTTAAATAGTCTTGATCGCGAGGGTGCGAGATTGCTGAGTCCCCGTGGCTCACAGATACTTCCAAAACCAGCTTGTAGGTGCCGATGAGTCCGTGCAGATGACGCAACCCAGCTCAGGAGGAGCTCGATGAAGATCTTGTCCTTTGTGTTGTTTCGTTCTAGTTGATCAGTAGTGGAGCCCAGTTGGGGTCGATCGGGGACCTTTGTCGCATTTGGGGTTCTTCTTTATTTTGGTTCCGTAGTCGGACCTTGATTGTATTTGGATGTTGTAATGCTTTATTCATGTATTGTGTGAAGTGGCGATTGTAAGCCAACTATGTATCTTTTCCCCTATGTATTACATGGGTTGTGTGAAGATTACCTCACTTGCGACATTGCTTTCAATGCGGTTATGCCTCTAAGTCGTGCTTCGACACATGGGAGATATAGCCGCATTGAGGGCGTTACAAGTTGGTAATCAGAGCCTTCCCCGACCTTAGGAGCCCCATTGCTTGATCGTTTTTAGCGGCCGAGTTGTGTCTAGAAAAATGTTTTGAGTCATTTAGGAATTATATATCGGAGAGTTTAGGAATTCTTTTTACTTCCCAGTCCCTTCATCGCTCTAGTAAGGCATCTTGACGTAGAGTTTTGACTCTTCTCTTCTCAAATTTCACTAAAAAAATTTTAGGATCACGCGGGTATCTTGGAATCGTTCCGATGGTTTTGTGACGAGAACATTGTCTTGGTGCCTCCTGTCAGGGGTTTTGTGGAAGTGTCCTGGGGAGTTGAGCTCTGAGGTGTTGTCGTCATAATTTTATCGTTGTAGTTCTGGAATACCTGAGTTTAGTACGCCGACATCGAAAATCTCCTTTATGTAGTTCGTTGGTGAGATAACCTCGACGCCACCCAGTACTGGGGCGGGAGTTCGGGAGTATTGCCATAACTCGTATAACGGATGCTTTTCGAAGGTTGAGGTAGACGATTTCCGAAGGTTTCTTGGTTATGTGTTGAAGGATGGATACAGCTGGATGTAGGATTTGCTAGTTTGGGTGAGATATTATGCTTCCCCTGTATCCCCAACACCTGATTGCATAACCGGAAAGGTTCGGGAGTTTCATAGGTGGGAATTCAAGTAGCTCTCAGGATATCTTTCCGACGGATGTATGATATGAAATTGGGGTTCGACGTCTAGTGGTCCGCCTATTCACGATCGGTTTTACAGTGGTCTCGTTGTGTCTTAAAGAGTCCTTGGCTTTGCCGACTCGGGGACGCTTCGTATGTCATGTGCACTGCCTTGTACATGATGGTGTTGTACGATCGAGCCCGTGTAGGCCCCACCACGAAAACTTCGGACGAAATCTCTATCATATGTTTGTTCCGGCTTATTCTGCAAGCCAATCCTTTGTTTTGTTTTGAGTTGTGGTATTCGAGTTGCTTCGAAGTCAAATGTTGATTCCATGCCTTGTCCAAGTGGTGTTCTCATATTCCTATGTGAATACTAATCCTTATCGATCATCGAGTTTGCCATTTCAATTTCTTTTCACCGGCGTGTTTCTCTTCAAATGGACCCGATCATTTCTACTACCACAAGATCAAGTATCAGTTCTTCTCAACGGTGTTCGTTTCACCCATTCCAAATTGTCTTTGTTTTTTTCCCACCCTCCCTCCCTTTTACTTTTCTCCAAGGATTCAGATCTCTTAATCGGGTATCCATATTATTGATGTGAGGTATCTCCATTCTTTTCTATCAATATTCTTATCCGGTGATTCTCATGAAGATTCTAACGGAGCTTCAAGTTCGTCTCTCATCACTCGTTTTCTTCTCCGGTGGATCCAATTCAAGCTTTCGGTGTTGTTCCGATTCTTTTCTGTATTTCAAATGTTTTCTCATACCGGTGCACCTTATATTCAGTCATTCCACGCTCGTTATTCTATTGTTCCGGAGTGCTCAAGATACCTCGATGATTCGTGTTTTCCACTCTGCTTTCGTTCAACCTATTTCGAGGTTGTTATCCCATTCAAGCCATTTAAATCAACCGGTGCTTTCTCTCTTTTGAATCGTTCAGCGGTGTTTCTTTGAGTGGGCCCTAACCCACAGGTCTTTTCCCAGGACCTTACCTGACTCTTCCTATTTTCCCGGAGCTATCCTCAAAATTTCCTTTCGAAGTTTGACGTAAGTATGATTTATCATCAGTTAAATGTCTTTCTCCAAGATTTTTCAAATTCATTTCATTGTTGATTCAAATTTTATATTCTTCTTTATTCCGGTGCCTCAATAATTCTTGGTAGTGTTTCTCGTTGTCATTGTCATCTTTTGAAGACCGAAGAAGAGTTTCTCTTTAATCTTGCTCCATTCTCTTCAAGATTCATGGTGCTAGCTTGTTGTCATCCTCTCATAATTATTTTCGATTGTGAGAATCTTTTTTTCACCCATCAGGATATATTCAAGGGTATTTTCAGTTCGATTATCCGGAGCCCATCATTTCAAAAGACTTGTTCATTCTCAGTTTTCAGCTCTTGTTCCCCAAATCTCACCGGTGCATCATTCAATATTCTTTAATCAGCGCGTGATCTCTTCGTTTCAGTTGTATCTAAATTCTCTCAAGTATCTTCGTTCATTTTCATTTCTTACGGTGGTTCTTCCAGGTTTCTCTTCCTTATCAATTTATTCGTTGTCAATCCTACCCGTGGTTCATAGAAGACCTTCCCAAGTTGGCGCTATATCTCTCTTAATCTTTTCTATGAGAATAAGTAATATGTCAAATCCGTTGATTGTCATCAATTTAATTGGTGAAGGATAAGCATAATGTAATTCTTATTCTTGTTTCATCCAAATGATTCAATTCCTTATTCCGGAGTGGTTCATCATACATATTCTTGGTTTCAAGTGCTCATCTTTCTTTCCCGGAGTTCCAAGCTCTCGCAATTATGTAATCACGGAGATCTGTCTAAATCTTTACAAGGTTCCACCTTGTGTTTTCAACTACCCTTTCTTTCTGTTTGATCATTCTTTTGTTTAACGGAGTTCTTCATGGAGGTTCTACATGATGGTTCATCAAAGATTTAATTCCTTCTAGAAGTATTCATCAACATTCTTTTCAGAGGAATTCAAGCATTCTTCATTTTGCTATCTGGAGTGCAACTCTTTCTTCTGTATCATTAGAGGTGGTATTATGTCATTCTTGATAATTTGAGTTCATGTTTCCTGATTCACATGTTATTAAGAATGAGGTATTTTAAATCCATCAATCTCTTCTTTGGAGTTATCTTGGGTTATATTTCACCTAAAGCCTTCCCTAAGGATTGTTGCTATCTATGGTGCTTATAAATGATCCAATTTCTTCATTTATCCTTTCCGGTGCGATATAGTTTCTCGTCTCCTTGTTGGTATCAATACAATTCTTTTTCCGTGAGTGGCGGGTTGTCACCTTATGATTTGAGATGTACTCCACAAGACCATATCAAGCGTATTCTTTTCGTTGTTGCTTTTTTCAACAACTCTATTCTAGCCTTTGTTGTAAGCGTGCTCTGCCAAGACCTTGTTTCCCTTCGTTCAATCCATTCCATTCTTACTTTTGTTCCGGAGGCATTGTGATGTTCATCTTTTCAACCCATCATCTCGTTTTGTCAAAGATCATGTTCTTTTCATGCTTATCCATTTAACCGGAGTGTTGTGCCTTTTTGCTCAAGTTCTTTTCGCCTTATCAAGTCTTCATCTCTTTTCAACCGAAGTGCTACCCGAATCGGTTCTTTCTTATTCCTCTTTCTTAACGGAGTGCTTTCAACTTTGTTCTTCTCCGTTGCTTTCTTTCTTTCATTTTGTTCAACCTCTCAAGGTTATTCGTTTTCACTCGTTTGTCAAAGGAGCAACTTAGTTTTACCTCTTCTCTTTCTCTTCCGTTTTCCCTCCGGTGCCATTCTAGATCTCGGGACGAGATCCTCTCGTAGTGGTGGAGTGTTGTAACGCCCCGAGACCGATGTGCCAGGTGTCCTCTAGTTATTCTCTGTTGTTGCTTTGTCATTGCTTGCGTGTCATGCATTGCATATCATGTCATCATTTGCATACGTGTTCGTCTCATGCATCCGAGCATTTTTCCCGTTGTCCGTTTTGCTTTCCGGCGCTCCGTTCTCCTCCGGTGGTCATTTCTACCATTCTTTCATGTGTGGGGATTAAACATTTCCGGATTGGACCGATACTTGCCAAGCGGCCTTGGCTTACTACCGGTAGACCGCCTGTCAAGTTTCGTACCATTTGGATTTCGTTTGATGCTCCAACGGTTAACCGAGGGACCGAAAAGGCCTCGTGTGTGTTGCAGCCCAACACCCTTCCAATTTGGCCCAAAACCCACCTAAACCTCTTCCATCATCTTGTTCGTTCGATCACAATCGCATGGCCGAAAACCGCACCTCATTTGGACTCTCCTAGCTCCCTCTACCTATAAATTAGTGATCCCCTCCGAAATCACGGGTCTTCCCCTTCCTCTAACCCTAAATTTCCCTCGCGCCGCGCCGGACATGTCCGGACCAAGCCGGACGAACCCGCTACCGCCGCCGCCACGTCCCTCCGTCCAATGGAGGCTCGCCATGTCATCGCCGCGGCTCCCTCATCCAACCCCGTGCCGCCACCTGGTCTGACGCGCCGCCTCTCCCGCGCGGGCCCGGGAGGCCCAGGTCCGCCCCCCCCCCCCCCCCCCCCCCCCCCCCCCCCCCCCCCGCCCCCGGGCCCCCCCCCCCCCCCCCCGGCCCGGTGCGCCGCCACCGCCCGAGGCTCACCGACCCGCCAACATGCCTTGCTCTGTAGTGAGTGCCTTGCTCTGTAGTGAGTGCATCGAGCTCGTAAACATGCCTACTTGATATCTGTTTCAGCATGCTCCAGTTTTCACTAAGTCTGAGAGTCTGATTATGTTTTTGCCATGTTCACGTGCTTGAAATTGTATTTTCTGAACACTTTTGGCTCAAGGTCACTAAGGGACTTTTGTTAAGATCTTTGAGTAGCTCCGTGCCATGCTTTACTTTGCCACGTTCAGGTCCTGTAGCATATAGTTTTCATGCTCCGAAGAGTGCTATCTGATCTGAAATTCCAGACAAGTGTTAATTTCACTAAGTCTGAAATCTGTTTACCATATGCATTTTTGCCATGCTTGTTTGAACCTGTTAATGGATGAATTGGCCGTAGCTCAGTGCTAGACTTTTGTTAAGCATCATGAATGAATCCCTGCCATGTATTTTTATGCCATGTTTGGGTGCTGTAGCATGTTCATCTCGTTGCATTTAGATGGCTACTTGCTGTATATCGCAGACCGGTGCCATATTTGAATTGCTTGTCATTTCCAAACCGTAACCCCGATTCCGGCGTTCTTTATATCGTTTTCAAGCAATTTCATCTAAACTTTTCAGTGGCATACTTGGATTTCCAAGTTGAGGCCAGGTTCATTCATTCCCTTGCAAATCATGCATATGCATCGCATACCGCATCCTGCATATCATGCCATGTTTATGTGTTGATTGTTTACTATGTTGTGTGCTTCTTTCCGATGTTTGCTTCTTCGGGTTGGTTCCGATAATGTCGCGTTTGTGAGGACCCGTTCGTCTACGTCCGTTTGTCTTCTTCATGGACTCGTTCTTCTTCCTTGCGGGATTTCAGGCAAGATGATCATACCCTCGAAATCACTACTATCTTTGCTTTGCTAGATGCTCGCTCTTTTGCTATGCCAATGCTACGATGCCTACCACTTCCTTTCAAGCCTACCATATTACCATGTCAAACCTCTAACCCACCATGTCCTAGCAAACCGTTGTTTGGCTATGTTACCACTTTGCTCAGCCCCTCTTATAGCGTTGTTAGTTGTAGGTGAAGATTGAAGTTTGTTCCTTGTTGGAACATGGAGTTGTTGTTCCTTGTTGGAACATGTTTACTTGTTGGGATATCACAATATATCTTATTTAATTAATGCATCTATATACTTGGTAAAGGGTGGAAGGCTCGGCCTTATGCCTGGTGTTTTGTTCCACTCTTGCCGCCCTAGTTTCCGTCATATCGGTGTTATGTTCCCGGGTTTTGCGTTCCTTACGCGGTTGGGTTATAATGGGAACCCCTTGACAGTTCGCTCTGAATAAAACTCCTCCAGCTAGGCCCAACCTTGGTTTTATCATTCACCACCTAGCCTTTTTCCCTTGGGAGTCGCGCATCCCGAGGGTCATCTTTATTTTAACCCCCCCCCCCCCGGGGCCAGTGCTTGTCTAAGTGTTGGTCCGAACTAGAGTCCTTTGCAGCGCCAGCTCGGGGAAACTTGAGGGCTGGTTTTAGTTGTACGGAGCGCTCATCCGGTGTTGCCCTGAGAACGAGATATGTGCAGCTCCTATCAGGATGTCGGCGCATCGGGCGGTCTTGCTGGACTTGTTTTACCATTGTCGAGGATGTCTTGTAGAACCGGGATACCGAGTCTGATCGGAATGTCTCTGGAGGAGGTCTATTCCTTCGTTGACCGTGAGAGCTTGTCATGGGCTAAGTTGGGACACCCCTGCAGGGATTTGAACTTTCGAAAGTCGTGCCCGCGGTTATGGGCAGAGGGGAATTTGTTAACATCTGGTTGTAGAAAACCTGAATTTGACCTTAATTAAAATATATCAACAGCGTGTGTAACTGTGATGGTCTCTTTCCGGCGGAGTCCGGGAAGTGAACACGGTTGTTGGAGTTATGCTTGACGTAGGTTGCTATAGGACCACTTCTTGATCATACTTTTATCGACCGTGCTTTGCCTTCTCTTCTCGCTCTCATTTGCGTATGTTAGCCACCATATATGCTAGTCGCTTGCTGCAGCTCCACCTCATGCCTTTACCTTACCCATAAGCTTAAATAGTCTTGATCGCGAGGGTGCGAGATTGCTGAGTCCCCGTGGCTCACAGATACTTCCAAAACCAGCTTGCAGGTGCCGATGAGTCCGTGCAGATGACGCAACCCAGCTCAGGAGGAGCTCGATGAAGATCTTGTCCTTTGTGTTGTTTCGTTCTAGTTGATCAGTAGTGGAGCCCAGTTGGGGTCGATCGGGGACCTTTGTCGCATTTGGGGTTCTTCTTTATTTTGGTTCCGTAGTCGGACCTTGATTGTATTTGGATGTTGTAATGCTTTATTCATGTATTGTGTGAAGTGGCGATTGTAAGCCAACTATGTATCTTTTCCCCTATGTATTACATGGGTTGTGTGAATATTACCTCAATTGCGACATTGCTTTCAATGTGATTATGCCTCTAAGTCGTGCTTCGACACGTGGGATATATAGCCGCATCGAGGGCGTTACAGTGGCGGGGGCCGCGCGCCGCGGCGCCGCGGCCCGGAGGGGCAATGCAACGGCGGTGCGCGAGTCGGTGCTGCCGCGGGGACGGCCTCGGGGCGGCGGCGGGGATCGCGTATCGCGACACTACGGCACGAAGGGGCGACGCAGCGGCGACGCACGAGTCGATAGAGCCGCGAAGAGAACCACGGGGCGGCGGCGCTGCAGCCCGACGGGGCGACAAAGTGGCAGCCCGATGCTCGATCGGTGGAGAGGCGCGCTGAACTCGGGGACGATCTTCACGGGACCTGCGGAGGCGTGCATAGCCGACGGGCCAGGTCGGTCGCGCGGCGTAGATGAGGCGGTTCGCGGCGGCCAGCGGGTGGTCAAGCCGATCACGTGCGAGGTCGGGGACGCCACTCAGTGGAGGCGTGGTGGCGGCGGAGTCCGAGATGAAGCCGGCGACGACGGACGCCGTGGGACGTCGCGGACGAGCTTGTCAGCACCGGCACCCGGGCTGCCAAAGCAGCGCCGGCGCTCGGGCAGCGAGGCCGGAGCGACCAACGGAGCAGCGGCGTCCGAATTGAGGCAGCCGACGAGCCTGATGTAGCCGTCCCGACGCAGCCGAGAACGAGGCCGGCGAGGTAGACCACCGGGCCGCTGTGAAGACGCGGCGGAGGCGGGTGACATGGATCGATAGGCGGGCCGGCACGCAACGACGGCTATGATTGGCCGTCGCATGGCGCAAGGCCGCCGGGTCGGGTCGATGCAGGTGTCCCGGTCGGAGCAGGGCGGTGACAGCCGGCGTAGGGCGACGGGCGGACCGACGCGCATACGGCGGCTGCCCTGACGGGCCGCCTCGGCGCGCGTGGCCGCCGGGTCGAAGGAGAGGCCAGCTAGTCGCGCCGGGATCAGAGTAGAGGCGCACGGGGTCGACGGCGGCGACGGGCGACGCAAACTGATCAAGATTAGATAGAAAAACAAAAAGAAACGCCGATCAAAGCGACCGGCGAGAGAGCGAAAAAACCCAGAGCAAGTGTTCGGGAAAAAGATTCTCTAGGGCAGTCGGCCAGCATGGCCGGCGGACGAACCCTAGGTACGGGCGGCGTGGCCCCCAGCGGCGGTCGTGGAGGCCGACTGCCCCGGGGCAGCGCGTGGGTGCTGAAGCGGCGGCGGCTAGGGTTTAGGATCGACTTGCGAGAGATACCATATTAGAAGGGAGAGAGATTTGTGGAATAGTTGTTGTATTGCTTAGGCCTCATGGACATATATATAGGAGTACAATCATCTATTTGGAGTACAAGATAAGGCAGAACAAATTCTAGTCTATCTCGTCTTTCCTAATAAACATTTTTTTGAACAACAAAAGGCGCACGAAGCGCCAAACATTCCATTCAGCTCAGCTCAATAGCAATGTACAGCATGAATTACAAAGCCCTTAAACTCGAAATTAGAGAGGAGAGAAACTACAGGGCAAGCCATGTTCCTGTGAGCCGAAGCAAAACAACATATGTCAGGTTCTACATTTGATGTAAGAACCTGATGAGCGACGTTGTGAGCAATTCCATTAATTTCCCTGGAAATATGGAACACTCTAGGTTGAAAGTCTGAAGAGTAGCAGAAGAAATCAGCTAAAACTTTCCTGATAGTCCAAGGGGTAGCAGTTTCAGTAATCTTTCTACTAGCCGCAAATGAAGCCAAAGAGAGACAGTCTGTGAGGAAGGTCGGCTGGCTGATGTTGAGACATTTAGCTACTTTTGCAGCCAAGAGAAGAGCTAACGCTTCAGCCTGCAGAGGAGTACTTGTAATTGATGTGGAAGCTTGAATCTGCATGCTGACTTCCTTCTGATCGTGCGGCAAAGAAATGTAGATACCAACTCCAGTGGCTGCTGTTCCCTGCAATAAACCTGGAATTTTTTGCACTTAAAAGATGCATCAGTATATACTTTCGGTCCCGTGATAAGAAGATCTGATTTAAGTGTTTGTCCCTGCAAGGGAAGTTGATTAGTATGGGTTAAGATACAACTGAAGTTTTGAGGCTGATGGTGTGAAGAACTGTTAAGCAGATCACAGAAATCATTAGATAGAGAAGTAGCAGCAATATTAACTTGGTGAGGGGTAGCTTTCTTTTTATTAAAAAGATAATCATTCCTCGCTTTCCAAAGACACCACATAAAATTTAGAATGTTGACAACAGAAGCATGCGGATGGTTCATATTAAGTAAAGCAAGAATAATACTATGGATATTGGTATATGTCTGAACTAAAGCATCTGTTCTGATGAACCAAGGATGAGAAAACTAAGCAGCTCTAGCGAAGTCACAAAGAAAAAACATGTGAACCTCATCCTCTTGCTGACCACATCTGCAAAAATATTGAGAAATATGTGCGGAAAAGCGCCCAACCCTCAAACCTGTGGGAAGCGCTTTTCTAAGGAGTCTCCAAGCGAAAGTTTGAACTCTGGGGATCATCAACTTTTGCTTCCAAATCAACTTGAGAAGATTTTTCATCTGCAAAGAAACTTGGGAAGGAGTATTTCTTGGATTGGCATGAATATCCTGCAAACACAATTTATAAGTGGACTTGGAAGAACAAGTACCATTAGGAGTTAGATCCCAACATAATATATCCGGGCAATCTTGGTGAATAATGTCAGTTTGAATGATAACAGAGGCTAGAGGCTGTTGAAAGAGAGAGTTAATGAGGTCATTGTTCCAGACTTTCTGACCCGGTATCCAAAGGTCCTTAACAAGAGAAGGATATATGTATCCTGAAGGCTGAATAATAAGATTGTCATGAACAGAAGCCCAAAGGGAACACCAAGGGGTACTCCAAAGAGATATATTCCCTTGCGTGAGTTGGTAAAAAGAGTGATCTTTTAGTTTAGGCAACATTTTTAAAATGGATGACCAGAAAGCAGATTTTGGAGTAGTAGAAATAGCAGTCCAAATAGAGGCATCATGGAAGTATTTAGATTTGAGCACAAGATGAAGGTGGGAGGAAGGGTCTTTAGCAAGCCTCCAAGCAGCTGCAAGAAGTAAGCCCTCATTAATTGCTTGCAAGTTCCTAATGCCAAGACCACCTTCCTATTTGGAATTGCAAATGTCCTTCCAAGCCCTAAGACAAAGGCTCTTGTTAGAATTATTCTCTCTGATTCCTGTCCACCAAAAGTTCCTTATAATAGCAGTGAGTTTGACTATAAACTTTTTGGTAAACAAAATATTAGACATGTAGTACACAGGAATAGCAGAGAACACAGACCTAATGAGCTCAAGCCTAGCAGCATGAGAGAGCATATTAGCTTTGTAAGCAGGCAATTTATTCAGAAATTTATCAATAACAAAGTTGTAAGCAGCAGTTCTATTTTTAGCAGGAAGAATAAGCGGATGACCAAGATGGGTGAAATTGTTATCCATGATAGAAACAGGAAAAACTTGCTTAATCTCTTGAATAGTGGTTTGACTAACATGAGTACTAAAAAGAATAGCAGATTTGGCCCAATTTGGTGTTTGACCTGAAATATAACAAAAGTGATGGATGAGTTGAGCCATAGAATTTGCTTCCTGCATAGTGGCTTGACCACAAACCAACAGATCATCTGCAAACAACAGAGAATGAATAGAAGGGCAATCTCGACCAAGTGAAATACCCTGGAGATGATGAGCAGCTAGAGCTTCATTAAGAGCAACAGATAATTCATTGATAGCAATAACAAACAAATAAGGCGACATGGGACAGCCTTGATGAATACCTCTGAAACTTTTAAATTTATGAGAAGGTTGCCCATTAATAAGCACAGAGAAAGTAGGAGAAGAAATGCAAGCATGAATCAAATTAATGAAATGACCATGCAGACCTTTACGTGCAAGAGCAGACACAATGAAACTCCATTCAAGACGATCAAAAGCTTTAGCAAGATCTATCTTGAGCATGAAAGCATGATGATTCCACGATTTTAGAGCAAAGGAGTGAGTAATCTCTTGAGCAATAATGATGTTATCGCTAATTCTTCTACCCTCAATAAAGGCTTGTTGTGCCGGATCAATATAGTCCGGAAGATGAGGCTTAATCCTATTAGCCAATGATTTCGCAATGATTTTGTAGACAACATTACAAAGGCTAATGGGACGATAATCCATAGGAACTTGAGGAACTAACTTTTTTGGAATGAGAGCAATATTAGTGTCATTGATATGAGGAGGTAAAATACCAGTTTTATAAAAGGTAGTCACAAGTTGAGTAACTTCCTCGCCAATCCAATCCCATGCTGCCAGGTAAAATTCAACATTAAATCCATCCGGACCCGGAGAAGCATTCAACTTCATATCTTTGAGAATCTGCAAAATCTCATGTTTATCTGGAAGAAAGTAAGTAGGATCCAAAGAGTTGTCAGGCAAACGAGTACTAAGAAAAGGCCTTGCAGTGTTATTGTTTGGCGAAGAGAAGATGTATCTAAAATAATTGACAAAAGTATTAGTGATAGCACTAGGTTTAAAATGAAGCACATCATTCTCATCCTTAATGGAACAAATAGTATTTCTTTTTCTTCTTTTGATCACAGCCTGATGAAAAAACTTAGTATTACGATCACCAGCAGTGGCCCAACCCTTCTTACTTCTCTGTTTATAAAATTGATTGAGCTTAGAGAGAGTTTGTTCATACCTAAGAGTGAGAGAGCTTTCCAAAGTGTGATTTTGCTGCTGAATTGGAAGCTGCTGAATCCGATTAATACTGGACTCAATTTCCAAAAGCTCTTGCTAGAAGGGCTTTTTCTTCTTACACCACTTCTTCAAAGAACCTGCCAAAGAAGAAGACTTTGCTATAAAAGAGGTAAAAGTGCAATTATTCCAAGCAGATTTTGCAAAGCTAGTAAAGTCTTTTTCAAGCAACCACTAGTTTTCAAATTTAAAAGTTTGTCTCGGCTTAAGAAAATTACCGTCTGTAGAAACGAGAATGGGCGCATGATCACTGAGAATAATAGGTAAGTTGAGCACTTTAGAATTAGGATAATGCGCACACCAGTCAGAGTTGACAAGGCATCGGTCTAGACGTCTGTAAATAGGATTAACAGTATGCTGTTTGTTACGCCAAGTGTACGCAGGACCACTAAAACCAATATCAAAAAAACCACAATTTTTAACAAGGGAACGAAAAGCAGACATGCGATAATAATTAACACTACCATTACAACCATCTGTATCATACAAGATGTCATTAAGGTCTCCAATACACATCATGGGCTTACCCAAGTTATCATGCACAAAAGCAGAAACTTGACTCCAAATAGCACTAGTCTGCCTATGGTAGGGGTCACCATATATACAAATCAAACAAAAGTGAACACCCAAGGCTAGATGAACTACATTAGCTAAAATATAATGAAAGGAGGCACTATGAACAGACACATTGAGTTCATCATTCCACATAAGCCAGAGCCCTCCAGAGGCTCCTCTAGAAGGAACAACAAAACTATTAGCAACATCAAACCTATTAACAAGATCAACCGACCGAACCTTGGAAGATTTGATTTCAGAAACAAAGGTTATTTGAGCTTTAGTAGAACGAATCAGATTGGCCAGAAATAGCATACGTTCATTGCCGAGGTCTCGGCCCATACCTCGGCAATTCCAAGCTATGGCTTTCATGGCGCCCGAGGCGCGTTAGGGCCATGCGCCGCTGCCCGAGAAAAGGATTCAACCAAGTTCCTATCGACATCAAGACAAGATTCCATAGTTTCTCTAAGCCAATCAGTCCTGAGATCCACTGTATCGCCTTGGCAAGGGTAAGAGCTGAAGTTGCCCGAACTTGTACTACTGATGACCACAATATATACAACAGTGGAACCCAGACCTTGATCTGAAGCTAATTCACCATAAAGAATGAAAAGAGAGGCATGGGCAAGGATCTGCGTAAGGGCGGATGTGAAGATCCTCTGGATTGCTTCATCATCGTGGCGCTTTTTGGGGGCCGGCGGATCACCTACCTCCAGATCAGGAAACATAGGAGACCAACGAGGGCTTCTGCTCTTACTGTGCGTGATGAATGGTGAGAGAGGGAGCAGATCCATCGTTGTACAAGCTGAATCCATGGCTATTTCCCACAAAAGCAATGGGTCGATCTCGATTCTTCTACAGGATTGATGACTGGCACCGGCAGATTTGGGATTTGTGTAGAGGGATCGAGGGCGGCGGTGGAGAATCAGGATATAGAAATGGAGGAAGGGGATTAAGAATTGGAGACATAGAAGGAGGGATTGGAAGAAGGAAGGATTAGAAGGAGTGGAGAAGTCAAGAACGGCATCACGCCAGTCCAGAAAAGTCCAGCCCCCTTCCTAATAAACATTATATTCAATATGATCAACTTGTACGAGTAATCAAGCCATCTAGCTGCTCACGTTAGTGAGATCAAGCTACATGCATGCATGGTATTTTCATCATGGCATGTACCTGAGTTATGTATGTGTGTGTGTGTCTAGCTCTTTGCATGCACAGGTACAACAAATAGATAGTTAAGTGAGTTGATTAGATCATGTACGTGTGGGCATAAATAATTGATGCTCCATCGTCTTGATGACCATTCTTGCATAAGTACCAACATCTTATTTCTGGTCATATTCATGCTTGCACATACATATTGAAACCATTTTTTTATATTTCGTAACAAAATTCCGCCAAAACGGCGTCGAACAATTCCCCCCCACCAAGTCGAGTTCGAGCACGAAGCGAACCGGACTCAGGTAGGTGAAATTCAATTCAACGAAAGTGCACATTAAAATCATGTAGCCGCCGTAACAGAAGAAAAATCCTGGTGTCATAGGCTACCTGGACGTTGAAGATTTTGCGATGTCTATTTTGAATAGTCAGATATCTTCAAATTCGTTGCACGCCAGTGGCATGCCAACTCGGTTTGCGGCGCTTTGTGATGCACACTGCAGCCCCACTAGAGCTAGTACATAACCGGTTCTTTGTATGTTGGGCTTGAAAGATTAAGACAAAGGCCCTGCATCAGCTCATCCGAGAGTTCTCAGGGCACGGAGTCGTTGTTTGCGAGAAAATCAGCTCAACAATTCATTTGGCCATCAGCGTCTCTTCTGAGCATTTTTTTTACTTGCTCTCGTAGCACCGAGCTAGGTAAAAGACGCCACAAATATGCATCATAACGCAGTCTCACCCACTATTTTTTTTAACTAGCCCTCACAGGGAGAACCGGACAAGGAATGGCGGGTAAATACTAAATATGCAGTAGCATGCAATCGACAATGATCAATCTTCCTCAATGCTTCTTCCTACATGTTCCATCATCAGGGCAAAAGAAACATGAGGTGTGTAGGAGCAGCTACAAGGTAGATAACCATCGAGATACATGTATATGCACATCTCCAGCTATTCCTGACGCGCTTCTCAGAGACACACATACATGTATCTCTTCGTTAGCACAAGGAAGGAGAACATTGATGTCGCGTCGCCCCGCTTGAGCCAGTGTGCTGGCTTGGCGACAGCTGGGACGATCATGGTGCACGGAACAGCCAGTAACCCCGGCGGTGGGATAGCATCAGAGTTAGTTGTGGTTGCATCAGCAGGAACCCCACCACACGTATTTATAGTACTTACGATGACTTTGCGCCCCTCATGACGGCTGCATTATCTTGAAATTGCTATCATGATTAATGAAGTCAGAACATGCTTGTGCGTACGAGGTACGTGCACATCCCAACTTCTCTTCAACTCATACAAGAAGAAGTGCCTGAGGCCATGTACACAGGTATCCTGAGGGCGTTCTCACGACAGCCGTGCGGCATCCGAAGGTATCAATGGCAAGGGCGCGTCTTATCGGCCACATTGGCGATGAGCGCGTCTTAGCGGGGCTGTGTGTATTGGTGCGGCCAACCCATCACTCAGCGTTAATTAGAACACCTAGGAGGCACTCCAAATTATGGCCGAGGAAGTGGATCTTCCGACATAAAGATGAGACTATGTCGGAGTCGTGTATTAAGAATAGTGCAATTGAATTCACTTGCATGACGAGGAAACTTGTTGCGACCATGTAGCAGCTATGGTGCCAGCCAACAATACAACCTCTTTTTTTTCATTTGATAGCAAAATACCATGCCGTGCCCTGAAGTAAATTTATCAATCTAGCCGCGACCACAGTTGTCGCGGTGCCAGCCGACTAAATTGAAGGGTTTCACATATTCACGTTGGCCGCAGTGGCCCGTTTGCACTACTCCCGTGAAGTTGACGCGTTGATGTAGATGGGATACTAGAAATCCATTGGTGGGTCACCTTGTAATAACAGAGGCAACACCCAGACGTTGTGGTCGAGGTAGAAAAAAAATCTACACCAAAATGCCATTGGTGTGACCATAACAGAGAGTGCCGGAATAGACATCGGCTCACGTCGTTGTTGTTGAAGCTAAGGGTGCCGAAGTGCAGCAGCGATGTTATAGGTGCACGGGTGTTGCCGCTACCAGTGCTAACAACATATGTTGATGTAGACCAATAATGTGCCGGAATATCATCAGCAACATAATGAACACACTGGTGTTGCTGCCCCCAGTGTTGGTGAAGTTTGTTGGTGTAGATGATTCACTACCGAGATGTCGTCGGCAATGTCACGGACACACGGGTTCGCCGCCCCCAGTGCCGATGACATGTGTTGGTGTAGAAAGTTCTATGCTGGGATGTCGTCGATGACACCGTGAAAACATGAGTGTTAACTCCCAATGTCGATGGAGTAGGTTGGTAAAGTCAGGATGCCGTTGGCGATGTAATGGGCACATGGGATTTGCTGCCCTCAGTGCCCGACGTATGTCGGAGTAGATGATGGAATGCCAGGATGCTGTCGCCAACATCATGGACGCACTAGTGCAATTGCCGCCAATGCTGATGGAGTATGTTGTTGTAGATAGCTTGACACCAGGATGTCGTCAGTGATGTCGTGGACACACGGGTTCACTGCCCCCAGTGTCCGACGTACGTCAAAGTAGATGCTTGAATGACGGGATGTCGTCAGCGATGTCGTGGGCACACCGGGTTTGTTGCCCTCACAGCCTGACGTATGTCGGAGTAGATGAAGGAATGTTGAGATGTCGTCGGCAACATCATGGGCACACAGGATTCGCTGCCCCCAGTGCCCGATGTATGTTGAAGGAGATGATTGACCGCCTGCATGTCATCAGAGGTATCATAAACACAATCTTGTTGTTGTCCAAGTAGCCATCTTGTTGGCGCAGGCTCGACATGCGCGCCTTTAACTGATGATGGTTGCACTAATGATGAGCTAACGAGTGCATGCAAGCATATTTATATTATGATGGCGTAAGAAAATGAAGTACTTTTCAGATTGTATGAAGATGTTGGCCCTCCTAATAATCACCCGCTATAAAGGTGTCATCGAAAAAGGCTACCGAAGGGTTTGTACTCAAGGATCATCGAAAGGACCATGACGGTTGCTAACCAACAATTGAAGAAGCTTCGGTGTATGTGTATCGAGATGTCGTGCTTCAGAGATGCTTCTGAAAGGCAGTAGAAAATCGTACCCTAACCCATCATGGTACCGAGAAACCCCACAGCTCGATCATGCCCCCCGCGCAATGCCTCAAGAACCCAGAGACTTAGGTGAGGTTGATTAGGGTGAATGGTTTTGGGATAACAACTTGGCTATTTTTTCTTCGTGCCTTAATGAGGGGTGGTGAATGGATATCTTCCGCCTTCTTTCCAGTGGTTCCCCTACCGCTCGGGATTGCCGGATTTCCTTCTTGGCACTTGGGAAAATTTCATCTTCTGATCATTGCTTCTTGGAACTTCAGGAGATTTCCTTTCTTGTGAGGATTGCTTGAACGGGCCGACTGCATGGCCCTGGACTTCATGAGTATTTTTTTTATTTTGGATATTTGCTTGAACTTCTTGGGGAAACACTCATACTTATTCGGGGACCCACCTTGAGAACTTGGAAGACAACCATTCACCTCTGTGAACTAAGAAAACCCTCTAGCACTTTATCTGTGGCTTTTGGTGGCACGCCCCGGGGTTGCCATGTGGCTACACACCAAATTCAACTTGTGTTGGGTCGGGTAGCCTTTTCATGATCTTTTCCTATAGTCTTCCCCGGGTCGTGAGCCTCTATGAACTTGAGACATGCCGGGAAACATGATGGACGCGGGGTCTGATAATAGAAGTGCCCAAGTAGTCTTCTTGACTGCCTCCAGAAGCATACACTTGGCACGTGTGGTGCATTATGGGTGTGGGAGCTGCTTCACTTGCAACATGGCACATTGTGCTGCCCATCAACAAGCCCTCTGGTAGCCAATTACTGAAGCACTAGCGTGAAATTGTGAGGAAGCCAGTATTTATGCTCGAAATTGCCTCCAATCATGCAAACATGTGAAAGAAATGTGATGGGTGTGGTGTAAATTGAAAACAGAAAGCAATATGAGAAGGCTATATTTGCCATAGCTCTTCAAGTTGAACCCGCGCCTGTTGAGGAGGTCCGCTCAACTTTTCACCATCACGTTAAGGCATAGGTTGGTTGGAGGAGGTGCACCCATCAGGTTGGCTACTATTGAGCGTGTGTTGAGGATGAATTCTTTAGATATGAAAGACCATCTCATTTTATATAGGCTTTGTCGACTGGAGCTTATAGTCGAGATTAAGAAAGCTCAACCTCAAATATAGTGGGCACTTCCTTGATTCAAGTAGTGCGCCCAGCATATTGGGCGTGAAGTTAAGGTCGCCAAAGCCTGCGATAATACATGGATTGTGTGTTCATCCACCGAGAATCCCTCCAAGATAAATGCAATGACTTGGATACTTGAATAGAATTGTGGCGCCTTCTTGCCATGGCCACACAATATTGGAGGAAATCGGTGATCGGGGCATGTGGAAATTGCACCCGCGGATCTCCCATAAAATAGTAACCCAAGTTGGATCACCAAAGCGTTAACTCAAGCTGCCATAAAAGAAAGGGCCTCAGTGAGAAAACCCGAGCGAAGAAATATCCACACCAACTTAGAGAAGAATTAGAAGACGAATTTGACGACCATTGTTGTGCAGCAAAGATGGGAGGAGAACCATGTCCCACCGGGCGTGCCATTTTGTTTGACACGAAAAATAATAAAAACAACGCATGGTTGTCGTATTATTATCTCTCTACGCGCCAGGGGAAATAAATATTGCGGGCGTGCCAGTGTACTAAGTACACAAATAAAATTAGGGAAACTTGTATTTTATTAGTCTCTCATCGGAGAAACAAATTACATGATCCCTTTACATAAACGCTTCGTGGCCTGCTAGCGTGGCCGATATGACTTGGGCGATTGTGAACTTCTGGTTCACGGGGCCTCGGAAGTCTCTCGATTAATTACGTCCACGAGGCGAAGTCACGGACCACCTCGGATTAAGATGTTGCAATGGTTGTCGTCTTCAAGTCTCGTCTTCTCCAAGTGGTCGGTGTAGATGGTGGAGATGATGATAGAAGGGTGGAGTGGTACATCCGTCGCTCCAGTGATGCTAGCCATATCCCTCCGGCTTGTCGATGTCCGATGATGAAGATGTCTGGCTTCGTCAGCTCAGACAGATGGGCAGCCTTCGCCTCGCGGTGCCCGGCCTGGTTGTGTCCGCCTCATCGGTGTCGGACATGGTGGCTTGCCTTCGCCTCGTCGGTGCCCGGCAAGATATGGGTAGCTTCATCGGAAGAAGACATGTCGGTGAAGTGGCTTCGCCTCGTCAGATGAAGAGCTGATGTAGAAGTTGGAGTAAACTTGAGTGTCGCCGCATGTCATGCGGCCTTGCTTGAAGATGACGATCTTGTCGATGTAGACCTCAGGGCGTCGCAGTTACGGTGACGACATCCACTCGGTGCAAACGGTTGGTGTAGAAGGATGGCAGCGTGCCGATGCAGTCAGCATCCTCGCCAGGAAATAAGTCAAAGAAGATAGCAATATCATCATGTCGAAGTTCGGTGGTGCCGAGGTAGAGGACATCCTCGCCAAACGAAGAGTTCATGAAGATTTCGATGCCGTGTCGCGGTAACCGGCGTCGACGCCGGGTGTGAAGTCGATGTAGGCGTACAACAGCGCGTTGATGCAGACGTCATCCTCGTCGGATGAAGAGTTGATGTAGTTGAATGACCGCCGAGCCTGATGTTGGTGATGATGACATTTGCGAGGTTGATAAAGATGCGAGGACGATGGGTAACTCCTCCTCCATCTTCTTTGGTGGCACCGGGCGAGCTCTAATCATCCGTCCATCATCTCCATAATGAGTCCTATCAGTCGCTCAACTCTAGATGCGCTGAAATGAGAGGGATAATAAGAGAGAAGAGGTAAAGATAAGATGGTGTGAGTAGGCATGCTATTGAAGAAGATGGATGCCGTGATTTTGATCTTCCCTTGTTGAGGTAGATGATGGCGTGGCCTTAGATGTCCGCCTCCTCCTCGTGGTTGCACGTCTTCTCCTGGAAGATGCATGTGTGTTAAACAGAATATTGTAATAGATTAGGAGGCTGTTAATATTTGTAGTTATCTCCTTATCTCTTGTAACAATCTATGTAATCTCGGCTATGCCGTGCCCTAGAGGCTGCATATATAAACACTCCCCCGGCCGCCGTATGGGCTGTGCCGAATCCCAATCTCTTTCTTCTGTTTCACATGGTATCAGGTCATCACGCGTAATCGCATGATGGATTCCCCGACGGCCTCCGCTTCCTCCTCCGCTGCTCTCACAACCCTATCCCTGTCCGCCGCCTTCAACGGGCCACCGGCGTCCGCCGTCCCTCCGCCTTCTGCTAGCCTCATCACCGCCAAGCTCACCACCTCCAACTTCCTCCTATGGCGAGCTCAGGTTCTTCCTCCTCTGCGCATCGCCGGAGCTACGGGCTACATCGACGGCATCCTCCCAGCCCCTACCAAGCTCCTGGAACCCGATGACAAGGGTGAGCGCGCCCCAAACCCTGCATATGCAAACTGGTACCATTAGGACCAGATTGTTCTCAGTTACCTCCTCGCATCCCTCTCCGATGAAGTACTGCAGCAGGTGCATCACTTTGAAACCTCTCGCGCCATCTGGGCGCATGTCGAGGAGATGTACAACATCCACTGCCATGCCAGCATCGTCCAGATCAAGCTGGACATGCGGTCTTCCGAAAGGGCAACCTCTCCATGGCAGACTACTTCGCCAAGATCCGTGCCAATGCCGACCAGCTTGCTGCAGTCGGCCGTGCCATGCGTGATGAGGGCATCATCACCGACGTCATCACCGGTCTCAACAGCGACTACGAGCCACTCATCACTGCTGCCACGACTCGTCTTGATGGCATGTCTCTTGGGGAGTTTTATTCCCATGCCATCGCCTTCGAGCGTCGTCGTGAGTACAACGCCGCTCGCCTTCATCCCAGCGGCTCCTCTGTCAACTACGTCGCTCGGGACTCCAACGGCAACACCAACAACAACCCTCCCAATCGGGGCAAGGGCAACTACCGCGGCAAGGGTCGCGGCCACGGCAGTGACCGAAGTGGCTACAACAACTCTCGCGGAGGTGACCGCGGGAACCGTGGCGGTGGTGGTGCCCGCCAGCAAGGCGACTTCGGCGGCAACCGCGGCGGTGACCGCGGCGATTGCGGTGACAATCGCGTTGTAGGATCTTGAAGTAGATGTGTCTAGAGGGGGGTGATTAGACACTTAATGCTAAAGTTGCAATTTTTAAGCTTTTTCAGTTTAAGTGGAGTTTAGGCATAATTTCAACATTCACAATACATATCAAGCAAGCATGCAAAGAGTGTATAGGCAGCGGAAAATAAAGCATGCAACTTGCAAGAATGTAAAGGGAAGGGTTTGGAGAATTCAAACGCAATTGGAGACACGGATGTTTTTCCCGTGGTTCGGATAGGTGGTGCTATCCTACATCCACGTTGATGGAGACTTCAACCCACGAAGGGTGACGGTTGCGTGAGTCCACGGAGGGCTCCACCCACGAAGGGTAATGGTTGCGCGAGTCCATGGAGGGATCCACCCACGAAGGGTCCACGAAGAAGCAACCACCCACGAAGGGTCCACGAAGAAGCAACCTTGTCTATCCCACCATGGCCATCGCCCACGAAGGACTTGCCTCACTAGCGGTAGATCTTCACGAAGTAGGCGATCTCCTTGCCCTTACAAACTCCTTGGTTCAACTCCACAATCTTGTCGGAGGCTCCCAAGTGACACCTAGCCAATCTAGGAGACACCACTCTCCAAGAAGTAACAAATGGTGTGTTGATGATGAACTCCTTGCTCTTGTGCTTCAAATGATAGTCTCCCCAACACTCAACTCTCTCTCATAGGATTTGGATTTTGTGGAAAGAAGATTTGAGTGGAAAGCAACTTGGGGAAGGCTAGAGATCAAGATTCATATGGTAGGAATGGAATATCTTGGTCTCAACACATGAGTAGGTGGTTCTCTCTCAGAACATATGAGTTGGAATTGTGTATGTGTTCTGATGGCTCTCTCCACGAATGAAGAGGAGGTGGAGGGGTATATATAGCCTCCACACAAAATCCAACCGTTACACACAGTTTTCCAATCTCGGTGGGACCGAATCAACAAACTCGGTCGGACCGAAAAGGTAAACCTAGTGACCGTTAGAGATTTTCGGTGGGACTGACATGCAACTCGGTAGGACCGATATGGTTAGGGTTTGGGCATAACGTAATCTCGGTGAGACCGATTACACAAACTCGGTGAGACCGAGTTTGGTAATAAGCTAACCAGAGAGTTGGTCAGGCAAACTCGGTGGGACCGATTTGCTCTTTCGGTGAGACCGAAAGTTACAAAAGGGAAACAAAGAGTTTACATTGAAATCTCGGTGGGACCGATTCGCTCTTTCGGTGAGACCGAAAAGTTACGAAAGGGAAACAGAGAGTTTGCAATCCCATCTCGGTGAGACCGAGATCCCTATCGGTAGAACCGAATTGCTAGGGTTTGGCAGTGGCTTATGACAGGTGAAACTCGGTGGCGCCGGATAGGAATAATCGGTAGGTCCGAGTTTGGCTTTGGGTTTAGGTCATATGTGGAAGTGGGAAAGTAGCTGAGGATTTTGGAGCATATCATTAAGCACATGAAGCAAGAGGCTCATTAAGCAACACCTCATCCCTCCTTGATAGTATTGGCTTTTCCTATGGACTCAATGTGATCTTGGATCACTAAAATGTAAAATGAAGAGTCTTGAGCTTGAAGCTTTAGCCAATCCTTTGTCCTTAGCATCTTGAAGGAGTTCCCACAACCTTTAGTCCATGCCACTCCATTGTTGAACTTATCTGAAACATGCTAGATAGAAATGTTAGTCCAACAAGAGATATGTTGTCATCAATTATCAAAACCACCTAGGGAGCACTTGTGCTTTCAATCTCCCCCTTTTTGGTAATTGATGGCAACATACATCAAAGCTTTAGATAAAGATATAAAGAACAGCAAGTAAAGCTTTGGAAGGACATGTAACAAGCATAGGCTCCCCCTACATGTATGCACTCATGTAAATATGAAATATAGAGGCATGTGAGAGCATAACCATGACAGAGTAGGCAATGTGTTACATGTATCTTGGCCATATGCATCAGAGCAAAAGATTATCAAGGAAAATACCTTCATGCTGATGAGTCCTTCTTGCAAACAGTATGTACATAAGCAAGAACTCCTCATACTCATGATTTTGATGCATATACTTACCTTGTGGTCTTGAATTGGCTTAGGATGGAATGAACCTGCACAAACAAAGTTAGATAACACAGGTACATCCACTAGCCAGAGCAAACAAAAGAAACCACAAGAATACCAAGACTGGGATGACATGTAGAGAGTGAGTACAAGGTACCACATTGGATTCAACATGTCCCCAAGAATAAAGATATGTAATGAATTTGACTGATTTCTTTCCCTTAGGTGTCTTGCTCCCCCTGAATCTTACATGGGATATTGGGAGAAGATAGGGAACAGAAAATCAGAGCTGAAAGATACAAATGGATAGAACTTAATGCAAATACATGTCTTTCCCCCAAAAAGGCATGTGACATCTCTCCTCTTGAACATCAAGCATCTGGGATCTTGAGTATTCTCTCCCCCTGGAAGTCTCTCTCTCCCCCTTAATACTTTCTCTCTTGTAGGTTTGGTCCTTGAGTCTTTTTCTCTCCCTTGATGTGATCTCTCTCTCCTACAAGCTTTGATGTGATCTCTCTCTCCCCCTTTGACATCAATTTCCAAGAAGGGCTTTCTGGAATCCGTCGTATAGGTTTGGTCCTTAATACTTAGCACAAAGCAATGGATAAAACGGTGATGCTTGTAGAGGACAAGATTCATTGAGTAGAGCTGGATCAGAAGAAATATAGAACAAGTGGCAAACTGTTTTTCCTGTTGCGAAGTCGGTGGCACCGAGTGGTATGTTTCGGTGGCACCAAAAAGATTCGGTTGGACCGAAAATTACAAGTCGGTGAAACCGAGTTCACACAGAGAAAAACACTTGTCACCTCAGCTCACTAGACATGTAGGATCTCACAAAGATTTGCAATGAATTACCTGAAGGATTTGCAAGGAATTAAATGCAGAAAATGCAGAACATAAACAGAAAGAAAAGAGAAGAGGCTGAAAAATCTAGATGGAGTTTTTTTTTGTTTTTGAAAAAGAGAAAGAAACTAAACATGCATGAGATACATACAAAAAGAACACAAGAGAACTTCATCTAGAGTTGGGCGGTGACATAGTCACCTATGTTAGAGTATATTGACTTAGGAGTCAAGTGAGAACACTTGATCATAGGTCATACTCATCGTTTAAGCTCAAAATGGGGTTACCATTTTTCGTTTAAGCATCTTGATGTATTCACATCTTGTTGAGTTGCTTTGACTCATGTCTTGGAGTAAAGCTTCTCTAAGATGGAATAACATACCTTGGGTGGTGGTGTGGTTCTTGCTCATGTAGTTGAACTTGTGTGGGTGCTCAAGGTTGATGTAGCTCATCAAGAGTTGGGAGCACCACTTGGAGTTTGAGTTCATCTACCTACATGGGTTAGTTCTTACAAGGAAGAGCACTTGTGTATCCAAAAATGACAATCATGAAGCTCAACATAGAATTTGTCAAAGGATATGTTTGAATGGTTTTGTGCTTCCTTGTCTTCAACCACCATTGTGTAGAGTCTTGGTGATGTAGAGATTGCTCAAGATGTGAGTGAGTCGCAATCTCATGGAATTAGATTCAACCAAGCACCTACATGGGTTAGACAACATGCAAGGTGCAAATATATCCAAGACATAATATAGTTATCATAAGAGATATATCATGGATTAGTCATAAGCTCATGTCTTGCATGTATCCAATGGAGTTTCTACTCCAAGTTCGAAGCATTAATGATGTTCAATTCTCCTCTCAACCTGCAAAACACTTTCTCATCAAGAGGTTTAGTAAATATATCCGCTAATTGCTTATCGGTGCGAACATGCTTAAGATCAATGTCACCCTTAGCAACATGATCTCGAATGAAATGATGACGAACTTCAATATGCTTAGTTCGAGAATGTTGTACATGATTATGACCAATTTTGATAGCACTTTCATTGTCACAAAGTAGTGGAACATGTTTCACATAGATCCCATAATCTTTAAGAGTTTGGGTCATCCAAAGTAATTGAGCACAACATGAACCAGCGGCAATGTATTCCGCTTCGGCGGTGGATAAGGATACCGAGTTTTGTTTCTTGGAAGACCAAGACACAAGAGATCTACCAAGAAATTGACAAGTACCCGAAGTGGACTTTCTATCAACCTTATCTCCGGCATAATCCGAGTCGGAATAGCCAACAAGATCAAAAGAAGACCTCTTAGGATACCAAATGCCAAAATTTGGTGTATGGATTAAATATCTCACTATCCTTTTCACAACCTTAAGATGAAATTCTTTAGGAGCAGCTTGATATCGTGCACACATGCACACACTTAGCATAATATCGGGACGTGAAGCACATAGGTATAACAATGAACCAATCATAGAGCGATAAACCTTTTGATCAACCGGTTCACCATCTTTGGTCAAATCATTATGTCCACTAGTAGGCATGGGTGTAGACATACCTTTGCATTCTTGCATATTGAACTTCTTGAATAAGTCCTTGGTGTACTTTGTTTGAGAGACAAATGTACCTTCCTTAGTTTGCTTGATTTTCAAACCGAGAAAGAATTTGAGTTCACTCATCATAGACATCTCAAACTTCTCTGACATTAGCTTTCCAAACTTTTCACTAAAGAGAGGATTAGTTGAACCAAATATGATATCATCAACATAAATTTGGCATACAAATAGTTCTCCATTAACCCTTTTAGTAAAAAGAGTAGAATCAATTTTACCAATTTCAAAACCACTTGTAGTAAGGAACTTGGTCAAGCATTTATACCATGCTCTAGGAGCTTGTTTAAGACCATAAAGAGCTTTGTGAAGTTTGTAAACATGATTTGGTTTCTTAGGATTGATAAAACCGGGAGGTTGTTTGACATAAACTTCCTCCTCCATTTCACCATTTAGAAAAGCACTTTTGATGTCCATTTGGTACAAGGTGATATTATGGTGATTAGCATAGGCAATAAGATGCGAATGGACTCAAGTCTAGCAACGGGAGCATATGTCTCATCATAGTCCATACCTTTGACTTGTGTGTATCCTTGGGCGACGAGACGTGCTTTGTTGCGAACCACTTGTCCATCTTCATCTTGCTTGTTGCGAAACACCCATTTGGTACCAATGATGTTGTGGTTGTTGTCGGGCTTCTCAACTAATGTCCAAACTTGGTTTCTCTCAAAGTTGTGTAGCTCTTCATGCATAGCGTTTATCCAATCCGGATCTTCCAATGCTTCTTCAACCTTCATAGGTTCAATGCTAGAGATGAATGAATAGTTTTCACAAAAGTTAGCTAAACGAGTCTTTGAGCGAGTGATTCTCCCGGTTTGTATATCATTTAAGATTTGCTCGACGGGATGATCTTTGGCAATTCTTGCTCGAACTCGTGAGAGCTTTTGCTTGGGTCTTTGTCGAACATCTTCTTCATCTTGTTCTTCTTCTTGGTCTTCTTCATTGTTGACGTTGTCGTTCTCTTGTCGTGGTGGAGAAGGAGGTTGTTGATGTTCGTCTTGATGTATTTCCTCGTTTTCTTCATCTTGGCGTGTCCCACTTGTGGATGCTTCCGTGTCAATTCTTGGTTCACTTTGTCGTGAAGTAGAAGCTTCCACTTGGACGGATGAAGTACTCTCCTTCACCTCCGTTGGACGAATTTTGCCAATGGACAAGTCTTGGATTGCTTCTGAAGGGTCTTTGTCTCCTACATCAATTGGCAATTGCTCTACTTGCGAGCCATTAGATTCATCAAACTTCACATCTACCGTCTCTTCAACCTTTCGGGTGAAATTGTTGTAGACACGGTAAGTGTGAGAGTTTGAGCCATAACCAAGTAGGAAACCTTCATGAGATTTAGTAGCAAACTTTGAACGACGATGCTTATCAAGAATGTAGCACTTTGAGCCGAATACTCGAAAGTATCCAACTTGGGATTTGTTACTAGTGAGAAGCTCGTATGCCGTCTTGCCGAGTAGCTTGTGAAGATATAAGCGATTTGTTGCGTGACAAGCTGTCTCAACCGCTTCTGCCCAAAAGTGCTTCGGCGTCTTGTATTCATCAAGCATCGTTCTTGCCATTTCGATGAGCGTCCGGTTCTTCCTCTCAACAACTCCATTTTGTTGAGGTGTCTACGTAGCCGAGAACTCGTGTGAAATCCCTTCTTCGTCAAGAAAGGTGTCCACATTTGCGTTCTTGAACTCCGTTCCGTTGTCACTCCAAACCTTCTTGATCTTCACATCAAACTGATTTTGGGCCTTCCTAGCGAAGTTTCTGAAGATCTTCTGGACCTGCGACTTGTCCTTAAGAAAGAACACCCACGTAAATCTTGAAAAATCATCAACTATAACTAGACCAAAAGAATTTCCACCGAGACTCTTGTAGGCGTTGGGACCAAAAAGATCCATATGAAGTAGCTCGAGTGGCCTCCTTGTGGTCATGATGTTCTTCACGGGATGTCTTCCTCCAACCTGTTTACCTGCTTGACAAGCACTGCAAAGTCTATCCTTATCAAATATGACATCGTTAACTCCAAGGATATGATTTCCTTTAATAAGCTTGTCAAGGTTTCTCATGCCAACGTGACCTAGTCGTCTATGCCACAACCAACCTTTTGAGGATTTAGCAATAAAGCAAGTTTTAGGTTGTGCCTTTTTAGAGAAATCGACAATGTAAAGATCACCTCTATGCATACCGGTAAAGACCATTTTATGATTGTCTCGATGAAATACTTGGCACTCTACCTCAGTAAATAGGACATTCAAACCGAAATCAGCAAGTCTAGATACTGAAAGTAAGTTGTAGCCAAGAGATTCAACGAGCATGACATTTTGAATGGAACTATCATGTGAGATGGCCACCTTACCAAGGCCAACCACTTTACCCTTTGAATTATCACCAAAGGTGACATATTTTCGAGGGCCGTCATTTTCAGCAAGCTCACGGAACATCTCTTCATCTCCGGTCATATGATCAGTACATCCACTATCAAGAACCCATTCCTTTCCTCCTGACTCATATCCCCGAAGATTTCCATAAGACCAAAATGTCTTATTGCATCATCAAGATCGAAGTCACTATTATCATCATCATCATAGTATCCATGTTCACCATGATCTTGTGACTCATCATTTCCTAGAGAGGGTAATTCATTAGATAAATGATCATCAAAGTGGTCACCTTTATGAATTCTTATAGCTTCGAATATGATATCACTAATGATTCCAACATCTCCTTTAGCATGCTTAAGATTGGTAAGTTCAAATAGACAATTACCAAAACTAGGATCACTAGAGTTCATATTACTCAAGGCAATAGATTTATCGAGAATTTCATCCAAAGTTTTCAAGGAATGATCGGGAAATCGTTCCTCAAGAAATTTCCATATAGTATAGGCACAATTAAGAGTATGCAAACTAGCAATCAAATTTTTGGGCAATCCTCTAATGATGAGCTCAATAGTTCTAAGATTGCGAATCATGTCAATATCTTCATCTAGGGTAGGATGCAAAGGATCAATATGAGGTGCACAAGGGCTAGCAATATACTTGTTCAAATGATATTGATTGAAAATTACAAGCATCTCATTTTTCCACTCATGAAAATACTCTCCATCAAGAATAGGCACTCTATGTCTAAGACTCCCTAAGGTAGACACATCCATCTTCCTCCAATGGTGATTAAACCAAGGCAATGGAGACCAAAGCTCTGATACCACTTGTAGGATCTTGAAGTAGATGTGTCTAGAGGGGGGGTGATTAGACACTTAATGCTAAAGTTGCAATTTTTAAGCTTTTTCGGTTTGAGTGGAGTTTAGGCATAATTTCAACATTCACAATACATATCAAGCAAGCATGCAAAGAGTGTATAGGCAGCGGAAAATAAAGCATGCAACTTGCAAGAATGTAAAGGGAAGGGTTTGGAGAATTCAAACGCAATTGGAGACACGGATGTTTTTCCCGTGGTTCGGATAGGTGGTGCTATCCTACATCCACGTTGATGGAGACTTCAACCCACGAAGGGTAACGGTTGCACGAGTCCACGGAGGGCTCCACCCACGAAGGGTAATGGTTGCGCGAGTCCACGGAGGGCTCCACCCATGAAGGGTCCACGAAGAAGCAACCACCCACGAAGGGTCCACGAAGAAGCAACCTTGTCTATCCCACCATGGCCATCGCCCACGAAGGACTTGCCTCACTAGTGGTAGATCTTCACGAAGTAGGCAATCTCCTTGCCCTTACAAACTCCTTGGTTCAACTCCACAATCTTGTCGGAGGCTCCCAAGTGACAACCTAGCCAATCTAGGAGACACCACTCTCCAAGAAGTAACAAATGGTGTGTTGATGATGAACTCCTTGCTCTTGTGCTTCAAATGATAGTCTCCCCAACACTCAACTCTCTCTCATAGGATTTGGATTTGTGGAAAGAAGATTTGAGTGGAAAGCAACTTGGGGAAGGCTAGAGATCAAGATTCATATGGTAGGAATGGAATATCTTGGTCTCAACACATGAGTAGGTGGTTCTCTCTCAGAACATATGAGTTGGAATTGTGTATGTGTTCTGATGGCTCTCTCCACGAATGAAGAGGAGGTGGAGGGGTATATATAGCCTCCACACAAAATCCAACCGTTACACACAGTTTTCCAATCTCGGTGGGACCGAATCAACAAACTCGGTCGGACCGAAAAGGTAAACCTAGTGACTGTTAGAGATTTTTGGTGGGACTGACATGCAACTCGGTAGGACCGATATGGTTAGGGTTTGGGCATAACGTAATCTCGGTGAGACCGATTACACAAACTTGGTGAGACCGAGTTTGGTAATAAGCTAACCAGAGAGTTGGTCAGGCAAACTCGGTGGGACCGATTTGCTCTTTCGGTGAGACCGAAAAGTTACAAAAGGGAAACAAAGAGTTTACATTGCAATCTCGGTGGGACCGATTCACTCTTTCGGTGAGACCGAAAAGTTACGAAAGGGAAACAGAGAGTTTGCAATCCCATCTCGGTGAGACCGAGATCCCTATCGGTAGAACCGAATTGCTAGGGTTTGGTAGTGGCTTATGACAGGTGAAACTCGGTGGCGCCGGATAGGAATAATCGGTAGGTCCGAGTTTGGCTTTGGGTTTAGGTCATATGTGGAAGTGGGAAAGTAGCTGAGGATTTTGGAGCATATCATTAAGCACATAAAGCAAGAGGCTCATTAAGCAACACCTCATCCCTCCTTGATAGTATTGGCTTTTCCTATGGACTCAATGTGATCTTGGATCACTAAAATGTAAAATGAAGAGTCTTGAGCTTGAAGCTTTAGCCAATCCTTTGTCCTTAGCATCTTGAAGGAGTTCCCACAACCTTTTGTCCATGCCACTCCATTGTTGAACTTATCTGAAACATGCTAGATAGAAATGTTAGTCCAACAAGAGATATGTTGTCATCAATTATCAAAACCACCTAGGGAGCACTTGTGCTTTCACGCGTCCAGTGTCAGCTCTGCCGCGGCCCTGGGCACTATGCCTGGGAGTGCGGCCAGCGCTACAACCACGCCTTCCAACCCCAACAATCCAAGATGGCTGGTCTCGCTGTTGCATCTCCTCCTTCCATCTTAGGAGATCCCGCCTGGTTCACTGACACCGGCGCCACCGACCACATCACCGGCGACCTCGATTGCCTCGCGATCCGGGAGAAGTATCCAGGGAGGGATTGCATCCACACAGCCGACGGCTCAGGTTTGCACATAGCTCATCGTGGTCATGCAATCCTTCCTACTCCCTCTGCCAATCTGAAACTTCGTAATATCTTGCATGTTCCTAATGCTGACAAAAACCTTCTTTCTGTTAATCGCCTTGCCATTGATAATCATGCTTATCTAAAGTACTGCCCTACTCATTTTCTTATGAAGGATTTGATCACCAAGAGGGTTCTACTTCAAGGTAGATGTGAGAATGGGCTCTATCCCATTCGGCCATCACCTCCTCGTGCTTTGTCTTCGGTTAGGTTGTCTGCTGAAGATTGGCATGCAAGACTTGGCCACCCCTCCACGCAAGTTGTTCAGCATGTTTTATCTTCAAATAAGCTAGCTTCATCTAGTCGGTCTTTGACCCATGTGTGTAATGCTTGTAAGCAAGGCAAAGCACACCAGCTACATTTCCCTAGATCATCGAGTGTTTCTTCCTTTCCCTTAGAACTTATTTTTTCGGATGTGTGGGGACCTGCCAAAACCTCTTCTGGCGGGTTCCTGTACTGTGTCTCATTCATTGATGATTATAGTAAGTTTGTTTGGATTTATCTTCTCAAACGAAAATGTGTTGTGTTTGATGTCTTTCATGATTTTCTTGCTCACGTTGAACGCCTCTTGTCTCGCAAAATTCTATGTGTTCAGTCCGACTAGGGTGGTGAGTACAAGAAACTCAGCAACACCTTTTTTCGCCAACTTGGTATTATGCATCACGTTTCCTGCCCACACACACATCAACAGAACGGTTCTGCCAAAAGAAAACACCGCCACATTGTTGACATGGGGTTATCTCTGTTATCACATGCGTCTATGCCTCTTCGCTTTGGGATGAGGCATATCTTTCAGCTTGCTACCTCATAAATCGCCTTCCTAGTCGTGTCATTGGCAACACAAGTCCTATGGAAAAACTGTTTAACACCAAACCTGACTATACATCCCTTCGTACGTTTGGGTGCGCGTGTTGGCCCAACTTACGCCCATACAACACACACAAACCAGCTTTTCGATCTCAACAGTGCGTCTTTGTTGGGTACAGCATTCGTCATAAGGGCTACAAGTGCTTACACTTGCCAACTGCCCGCGTGTACATCTCTCGCGATGTCATATTTGACGAAAAGGTTTTTCCATTCGCTAGTCCTCTCCCTTCTCCCATACCACCCAGGGTAGCCGAACATGCCATATTATTATTTCCGCATGACCACATGAACTATTGTACACCTGGTTTGCATGCTAACTTGGATGCGGGATCTCCCACGGCACAGAAAATCCCAGGCGAAACCACCACGGGATCCCAGGAGGATCCTGGTGACCGATCCGAGACTGATCCGATCTTGGATCCCGCACTGTCAGCGGACAGCGATGCGTCTTCCCCCGCGCCAGGCAGCGGCGGTGCCGCGGCCTCCACAGTGGGCCGCGTGGCGCCTACTGACGGGCCGGCCTCCCCTCCATCCGCACCCGCGGCTCCACCCACGCCAGTAGTGGGGTCCACACCTGGGCCGGCCTCCCTCCAGGCCGACATGCCTCGGGCCGAGCCACACGTGGCTTCCGGGCGGGCTGCCGCAGCAGTTCCTGCCGCCCCGCCCGCTTCCGGCTCGGGATCCCAGGCGGATCTCGGTCCCGCTCGCTCTGCCGCTGGTACGGGATCCCAGGAGGATCTCCCGCCTAGATCTTCTGCTCCGCGTGGATCCGATGCTCCGCCCGGCCACACCATGGTGACTCACCTACGTGACAACACCCGCAAGGCCATGCAACGTACCGATGGCACGGTCATGTATGACTCGTCTCGACGTGCGTTTCTCGCCTCGCGGGAACCTACTGATCATCGTGAAGCTCTCCATTCTCCCGCGTGGCGTGCGGCCATGCAACTCGAGCTTGCGGCTCTTCATCACAATGGCACTTGGTCTTTGGTTCCACCACCATCCCATGTCAACGTAATTGACTGCAAATGGGTTTTCAAACTCAAGCACAAGGCGGATGGCACAGTTGATCGTCATAAGGCACGACTCGTGGCAAAGGGGTTTAAACAATGATATGGCTTGGACTATGATGATACGTTCAGTCCTGTCGTCAAACCGGTCACTGTTCGCTTGGTTCTCTCCATTGCAGTCTCTCGTGGGTGGTGTTTGCGTCAGCTGGATGTCCAAAACGCCTTTCTTCATGGAGTGCTTCAAGAAGAGGTGTACATGCGACAACCACCTGGTTTTGTGGATCCCAGGGCCCACGACATCTTTGCAAGCTCAGGAAGGCAATCTATGGTCTTAAACAAGCTCCTCGAGCATGGTATTCCAGGCTCAGTTCTCGGCTTCTTCAACTTGGTTTTGTGGCATCTAAGGCGGACACCTCCTTGTTTGTCTTTCATCATGCTCGTGTCACCATGTTTATGCTTGTTTATGTGGATGATATCATTGTGGCCAGCTCGTCTTCTACTGCTACCACCAAGTTGCTTGCTGATCTTCAGGCTTCCTTTGCTATCAAAGACCTTGGTCCCCTGGATTACTTCCTTGGAGTTGAGGTGAGATCGTCGCCAGGGGGGATTGTACTTTCTCAACAGAAGTATATTGGCGACATTCTTCATCGAGCAAATATGGAGAATTGCAATGTCTCTACCACACCCATGTCTTCGGCCGAGAAGCTCACCAAGGAAAGTGGGACGCCATTGTCTCAAGATGATAGCATCAAGTATCGTATCCTGGTTGGTGCTCTTCAATATCTAACACTTACTAGGCCAGATATATCCTTTGCAGTAAACCGTGTTTGCCAGTTTCTTCATGCACCCACAACTATACATCTCTCAGGAGCCAAACGGATTTTGAGATACTTAAAGTATACTCGGAGCATGGGTCTCTCTATAAGGAAATCTCCTTCAATGCTGTTGAGCTGTTCTTCTGATGCAGATTGGGCAGGGTGTAGTGATGATCGGAGATCTACTGGTGGTTTTGCTATATTTCTTGGTCCTAATCTTGTGTCCTGGAGTTCGAGGAAACAAGCCACGATTTCTCGCTCAAGCACAGAGTCTGAATATAAAGCACTTGCAAATGGAACAGCTGAGCTAATCTGGATCCAATCAGTCCTTGGTAAACTTGGGGTTTTCATGGCAAGACCATCGGTGTTGTGGTGTGATAACTTGGGAGCTGCTTATCTATCTGCCAATCCAGTATTTCATGCTAGGACTAAGCACATAGAAGTAGACTTTCACTTCGTTCGAGAGAGAGTTGCAGCCAAGGCACTAGATGTTCGGTTCATCTCTTCTAAAGAGCAAGTTGCTGATATATTCACAAAGCCATTGGTTGAGACAATGTTTGTCTCAAATAGATACAATCTGAATCTTCTTGAGGGAAGTTTAGATTGAGGGGGGATGTTAAACAGAATATTGTTATAGATTAGGAGGCTGTTAATATTTGTAGTTATCTCCTTATCTCTTGTAACAATCTATGTAATCTCGACTATGCCGTGCCCTAGAGGCTGCATATATAAACACTCCCCCGGCCGCCCTATGGGCTATGCCAAATCCCAATCTCTTTCTTCTGTTTCACAATGTGTTGCTCCGGGTCCAGTACATATGCACGCACGAGTTCGCCATCGACGCCAGTATGCTTAGTCTCGGCGCGTCGTCTGCAGTCTTCATGGGCGCGCGCTTGGTCGCTGCCATCTTGAGCCTTGTTGTAGTGCGTACTACGATAGTTGTTGCCGAGTGTCTCATCGACTCCATCGAGATGGCCTCGAAGATTCTTCTTCATGTGTATGTGAATATCATCTGCCCAAGCGTGAAGTGTCACTGCTCTCAACTATGGTGCAGGTTGATGTTGGCAGGATGGAGATGGCGCCGGGTTGTAGGCTGGCAGCTTCGACGTCGTCGCAGAGGTGTAGATGGTGTCGGGCTACAGGTCGGCATCTTCGTTGTTGTCATGGCGGCGTGGACGGTGTCGGGCAGTCCGCCGGAACGGTGGTGATGGTGACGGGCTGCAGGTCGGCAGCTCCGTCGTTGTCGTGGTGTCATAGATACGTTGGGCCACACGCCGGCGTGGTGGAGATGACTCCGGGCTGCAGGGTCGGCAACTCCGTCATTCTTGTGGTGGTGTAGATGGCGCCGGGCCACACACGCGGTGGAGATGACTCCGGGCTGCAGGTCAGCGGCTTCGACGTCGTTGTAGTGGTATAGATGGCGATGGGCCGGATGCTGGCGGCCTCTCAGATGTCATCGCCGAGGTGGAGTTGGTGTCGTGCTACACGCCCCAGCCTTATGGTGGTGTAAATGGATGAAGACGTCGATTGAAGAAGGCACCATGGGTAGCGCCCGCGACCGCCTTGAGTGCTAGGGCTTGTTGTGCGGGCTCCTCCGTGTATCTGCAGCCGCCAGACGATCAGGGTGTGTGGGATGCTTGGCGAGCATGCCTTTACCATGGGCGCGTCCTCACGATCTCCTCGCCACGGCCGTCGTGGGAGCGTCTCCACCTGGGCATGGGTTGGCGTTCGTGTGTACGTGAGCTCACCCTACTCCGCGCTTGGCCTTGGGGGTTGATGGATGCATGGCCTTCGTGGATCGGTGTGCCTTCAAGTGAGTTATCATTGACACCGGCGACGGCTCCGGCCAGATGATCTGCGTTGTCTCGCTGGCCTTCTAGTGTTTCCGCATATCTGGTCTGGCTTCTCCCCGTGGACCGCTCTTTTTTCCTGGGCGCACTTGGTGTTGTCGTCCTCGATGCTGCCAACGTCGGCGCGTCTTCCATTGGCTCCCTCCTGCGTACGTAAGCTCACCCTGCTCCGCGTGCCGCTGCCTGCGCGTTGTCCCGTCCTCGATGCTGCCTCCACCCCTTGGCTGCGATCTCGCGATGGCCTTCAGATCTCCATCTTGGATGTTTGCTAATTGAGAATAAAAGAAGAATCATTAGAGAAGGAATTGTATGTGCTCTTATATGCATGTGCCATGCAACGCAAGATGTCTTGAAACGCTCATGTAAAGAGCTAGCTTGACTTGACGCAGCGGTCTTGCCATTGCCGCCGGTGCATCTCCGAGCTTGAACGGGTGTCGCTGCTGCCGCCGCTGTGGGGGCGGCGTCCTCTCGTGGGTCTGGTGCACGTGCACCGCCGAATAAGGCCACCGTACTCACCGCCGCCGTGGGCACGTGGTTGTTTCCCTTCTCTTTTTGGTTTTTCTTGTGTATGTGTTTTTCCGGGGCATATTCTCTAGTACGGCCCCCACGTCCTTCTCCCTGGTGGCTGTTCCTTAGCAGGCGTGTGGTGATAATGGATAGGTCTCATGCCGGAGTTGTTAAACCGGCGCTCCCGATCTCATGGAGAGATGACAAGATAAGGATGCATTATATCCCTGAGTTTAGTTCGTACGGGATGTTACGGCCGAACTCGCACGCGGCCGTGACCAGTGTGTAGTACCAGGCTCAATCAACGAGCATGCGTTGCGGCCGAGTCTTCTTGTAGTTTTTCACAGTTGTGTCAACTTAGCTGAGATGGCATCATGCACGCATGGAATTTTCACGGTCGCGCATGAGCTGTGTACATACATCAATCTTTGCATGCACATGTACAACTACTTGATCATGTGTGTGTAGGCATAGAAAATTAATGCTCCACCATCTCAATGACCCTCTTTAATGAGTAACAGCATCTTGTTTCATTGAATGTACACGCTTGTACATACATATCAATGCCATATTTTTATATTTCATAAATATTAAATTTCGCCAAAAACGCGTCGAACACACTTGACGAAAAATCATTATGGTTTTGATGTATAGATAAGAATGGTTTTTGCTAGAAGCCCGTAGCACCCACGTAAAATTTGCAACAATAAAGTAGAGGACGTCTAACTTGTTTTTGCAGGGCATGTTGTGATGTGATATGGTCAAGACGTGATGAGATATAAATTGTTGTTTGAGATGATCATGTTTTGTTGAAGTTATCGGCAACTGGCAGGAGCCTTATGGTTGTCTCTTTATTGCATAAGATGCAAGCGCCATATAATTGCTTCACTTTATCACTATGCGATAGCAATAGTTGTAAAAGCAATAGTTGGCGAGACGCCATGTGACGACACGTTGATAGAGATCAAGATGATGGAGATCATGGTGTCATGCCGGTGACGATGGAGATCATGACGATACTTTGGAGATGGAGATCAAAGGCACAAGATGATGATGGCCATATCATGTCACATATTTTGATTGCATGTGATGTTTATCTTTTATGCATCTTATTTTGCTTAGTACGGTGGTAGCATTATAAGATGGTCCCTCACTAAATTTCAAGGTATAAGTGTTCTCCCTGAGTATGCACCGTTGCTACAGTTCGTCGTGCTGAGACACCATGTGGTGATTGGGTGTGATAAGCTCTACGTTCACATAAAACGGGTGCAAGCCAGTTTTGCACATGTAGAATACTTGGGTTAAACTTGACGAGCCTAGCATATGCAGATATGGCCTCGAAACACTGAGACCAAAAGGTCAAACGTGAATCATATAGTAGATATGTCAACATAGTGGTGTTCACCATTGAAAACTACTCCATCTCACGTGATGATCGGACATGGTTTAGTTGATATGGATCACGTGATCATTTAGATGACTAGAGGGATGTCTATCTAAGTGGGAGTTCTTAAGTAATATGATTAATTGAACTTAAATTTATCATGAACTTAGTCCTGATAGTATTTGCATATCAATGTTGTAGATCAATAGCTCGTGTATAGCTTCCCCGTTTTATTTATGATATGTTCCTAGAGAAAAATAAGTTGAAAGATGATAGTAGCAATGATGCGGACTGGATCCGTGATCTGAGGATTATCATCATTGCTGCACAGAAGAATTATGTCCTTGATGCATCACTAGGTGACGGACCTATTGTAGGAGCAGATGTAGACATTATGAATGCTTGGCAAGCTCGGTATGATGACTACTTGATAGTTTAGTGTGCCATGCTTTACGGCTTAGAACCGGGACTTCAAAAACGTTTTGAACGCCACGGAGCATATAAGATGTTCCAAGAGCTGAAATTGGTATTTCAGACTCATGCCCGAGTCAAAAGGTATGAGACCTCTGACAAGTACTTTGCCTACGAGATGGAGGAGAATAGCTCAACCAGTGAGCATGTGCTCAAAATGTTTGAGTACTACGATCGCTTGAATCAAGTGGGAGTTAATCTTCCAGATAAGATAGTGATTGATAGAGTTCTCTATTCACTATCACCAAGTTACTGGAACTTCGTGATGAACTATAATATGCAAGGGATGACGAAAACGATTCCCGAGGTCTTCGCGATGCTAAAATCGGTGAAGGTAGAAATCAAGAAAGAGCATCAAGTTTTGATGGTTAACAAGACCACTAGTTTCAAGAAAAGGGGCAAAGGAAAAGAAAGGGAACTTTAAGAAAGAATGGCAAGCAAGTTGCCACTCCCATGAAGAAGCCCAAAGCTAGACCCAAGCATGAAACTAAGTGCTTCTCCTCCAAAGAAAATGGTCACTGGAAGCGGAACTGCCCCAAATACTTGGCGGATAAGAAGGATGGCAAAGTGAACAAAAGTATATATGACATACATGTTATTGATGTGTACTTTACTAGTGTTCATAGTAGCCCCTGGGTATTTGATACTGGTTCAGTTGCTATGATTAGTAACTTGAAACAGGAGTTACAAAATGAACAGAGACTAGTTGAGTGCGAGGTGACGATGTGTGTTGGAAGTGATTCCAAGGTTGATAAGATCACCATCGCACACTCCCTTTACCTTCGGGATTAGTATTGAACCTAAAATAAATGTTATTTGGTGTTTGCGTTGAGCATAATATGATTGGATCATGTTTGTTGCAATACGATTATTCATTTAAGTCAAAGAATAATTGTTATTCTGTTTACATGATAAAACCTTCTATGGTCATACACCCAAGGTGAATGGTTTATTGAATCTCGATCGTAGTGATACACATATTCGTAATATTGATGCCAAAAGATGCAAAGTTGATAATGATAGTGCAACATACTAGTGGCACTGCCGTTTAGGTCATGTTGGTGTAAAGCGCATGAAGAAACTCCATGCGAATGGACTTTTGGAATCACTTGATTATGAATCATTTGATGCTTGTGAACCATGCCTCATGGGCAAGATGAATAAGACTCCATTCTCCGGAACAATGGAGCAAGCCACTGACTTATTGGAAATAATACATACAGATGTATGCGGTCCGATGAGTGTTGAGGCTCGTGGCGGGTATCATTATTTTCTAACCTTCACAGTTGATTTGAACATATATAGATATATCTACTTAATGAAACACAAGTCTGAATCATTTTGAAAAGTTTAAAGAATTTCAGAGTGAAGTGGAGATTCGTCGTAACAAGAAAATAAAGTTTCTGCGATCTGATCGCAAAGGCGAATATTTGAGTTACGAGTTTTGGCCTTCATTTAAAACAATGTGGAATAGTTTCACAACGCACGCCACCTAGAACACCATAGTGTAATGGTGTGTCCGAACATCGTAACCGTACTATATTGGATATGGTGCGATCCATGATGTCTCTTACTGATTTACCACTATTGTTTTAGGATTATGCATTAGAGACAGCTGCATTCACGTTAAATAGGGCACCATATAAATCCGTTGAGACGACACCATATGAACTATGGTTTGGCAAGAAACCAAGGCTATTGTTTCTTAAAGTTTGGGGTTGCAAGACTTATGTGGAAAAGATTTAAACTGATAAGCTCAAACCCAAATCGGAGAAATGCGTCTTCATAGGATACCCAAAAGAAACTGTTGGGTACACCTTCTATCACAGATCCGAAGGCAAGTATTTGTTGCTAAGAATGAATCCTTTCTAGAGAAGGAGTTTCTCTCGAAAGAAGTGAGTGGAAGGAATGTAGAACTTGATGAGGTAATTATACCTTCTCCCAAATTGGAAAGTAGTTCATCACAGAAATCAGTTCTAGTGATTCCTACACCAATTAGTGAGGAAGCTAATGATGATGATCATGAAATTTCAGATCAAGTTACTACCGAACCTCGTAGGTCAACCAGAGTACGGTCCACACCAGAGTGGTACGATAATCCTATTCTGGAAGTCATGTTACTAGACCATGACGAACCTATGAACTATGAGGAAGCAATGATGAGCTCAGATTCCGCGAAATGGCTTGAGGCCATGAAATCTGAAATGGGATCCATGTATGAGAACAAAGTATGGACTTTGATTGACTTGCCCAATGATCGGCGAGCCATTGAGAATAAATAGATCTTCAAGAGGAAGACGGACGCTGATAGTAGTGTTACTATCTACAAAGCTCGAATTGTCACAAAAAGTTTTCGACAAGTTCAAAGTGTTTGACTACGATAAGATTTTATCACTCGTATCGATGCTTAAGTCTATCCGAATCATGTTAGCAATTGCCACGTTTTATGAAGTCTGGCAAATGGAAGGCAAAAAAACTGCATTCCTTAATGGATATATTAAAGAAGAGTTGTATATGATACAACTTGAAGGTTTTGTCAATCCTAAAGGTGCTAACAAAATGTGCAAACTCCAGCATCCATCTATGGACTGGTGCAAGCATATCGAAGTTGGAATATACGCTTTGATGAGTTGATCAAAGCATATAGTTTTATACAGACTTGCGGTGAAGTCTATATTTACAAGAAAGCGAGTGGGAGCACTACAACCTTTTTGATAAGTATATGCGAGTGACATATTGTTGATCAGAAATTATGTAGAATTTTCTGGAAAGCATAAAGAAGTGTTTGAAAGGAGTTTTTCAAAGAAAGACCTCGATGAACCTTCTTACACATTGAACATCAAGAGCTATAGAGATAGATCAAGATGCTTGATAAAAAAATTCAATGAGTACATACCTTGACAAGATTTTGAAGTAGTTCACAATGGAACAGTCAAAGAAAGAGTTCTTGCCTGTGTTGCAAGGTGTGAAGTTGAGTAAGACTCAAAACCCGACCATGGCAGAAAATAGAAGGAGAATGAAAGTCATTCCCTATGCCTCAGTCATAAGTTCTATAAAGTATGTTGTGCAGTGTACCAAACCTATTGTGTACCTCACCATGAGTTTGACAAGAGGGTACAATAGTGTTGGGGAACATAGTAATGTCAAAAAAATTCCTACGCACACACAAGATCATGGTGATGCATAGCTCTAGAGAGTATCGTCCACGTACCCTCGTAGACCGTAAGCGGAAGCGTTATGAGAATGTGGTTGATGTAGTCGTACGTCTTCACGATCCGACCGATCCAAGTACCGAACGTACGGCACCTCCGAGTTCAGCACACGTTCATCTCGATGACGTCCCACGAACTCCGATCCAGCAGAGCTTCACGGGAGAGTTCCGTCAGCATGATGGCGTGATGACGGTGATGATGTTTCTATCGATGCAGGGCTTCGCCTAAGCACCGCCACTATATGATCGAGGTGGATTATGGTGGAGGGGGGCACCGCACACGGCTAAGGGATCAATGATCAACTTGTGTGTCTATGGGGTGCCCCCTGGCCACGTATATAAAGGAGTGGAGGAGGGGGAAGGGTTGGCCCTCCTATGGCGCGCCCTGGGGAGTCCTACCCCCACCGGGAGTAGGATTCCACCCCTTCCATGTAGTAGGAGTAGGAGAGAAGGAAAGGGAAAAGAGAAGAGAAGGAAGGAGCTGCCCCTCCCCCTAGTCAAATTCGGACTAGGCCTTGGAGGGGCGGAGCCTCCTCTTTCTCTTTCCCCTAAATCCCAATAAGGACCATATACTCCCCGGCGAATTCCCGTAACTCTCCGGTACTCCGAAATATACCTGAATCACTCAGAACCTTTCTGATGTCCGAATATAGCCGTCCAATATATCAATATTTATGTCTCGACCATTTCGAGACTCCTCGTCATGTTCCTGGTCTCATTCGGGACTCTGAACTACCTTCGGTACATCAAAACACATAAACTCATAATATCGATCATCACCGAACGTTAAGCGTGCGGACCCTACGGGTTCGAGAACTATGTAGACATGACCGAGACTCATCTCCAGTCAATAACCAATAGCGGAACCTGGATGCTCATGTTGGTTCCTACATATTCTACGAAGATCTTTATCGATCAAACCGCATAACAACATACGTTGTTCCCTTTGTCATCGGTATGTTAGTTGCCCGAGATTCGATCGTCGGTATCTCAATACCTAGTTCAATCTCATTACCGGCAAGTCTCTTTACTCGTTCCATAATGCATCATCCCGCAACTAACTCATTAGTTACATTGCTTGCAAGGCTTATAGTGATGTGCATTACCAAGGGGGCCCAGAGATACCTCTCCGACAATCGGAGTGACAAATAATAATCTTGATCTATGCCAACTCAACAATTACCATCGGAGACACCTATAGAGCACTTTTATAATCACCCAGTTACATTGTGACATTTGGTAGCACACAAAGTGTTCCTCCGGTATTCGGAAGTTGCATAATCTCATAGTCATAGGAACATGTATAAGTCATGAAGAGAGCAATAGCAACAAACTAAACGATCATCGTGTTAAGCTAACGGATGGGTCAAGTCAATCACATCATTCCCTAATGATGTGATCCCGTTAATCAAATGACAACTCATGTCTATGGCTAGGAAACATAACCATCTTTGATTCAACAAGCTAGTCAAGTAGAGGTATACTAGTGACACTTTGTTTGTCTATGTATTCACACATGTACTAAGTTTCCGATTAATACAATTATAGCATGAATAATAAACATTTATCATGATATAAGGAAATATAAATAACAACTTTATTATTGCCTTTAGGGCATATTTTTCCTTCAGTCTCCCACTTGCACTAGAGTCAATAATCTAGTTCACATCGTCATGTGATTTAACATCAATAGTTCACATCTTTATGTGATTAGTTCACATCTCCATGTGACTAACACCCAAAGGGTTTACTAGAGTCGATAATCTAGTTCACGTCGCTATGTGATTAACACCCAAAGAGTGATCATGTTTTGCTTGTGAGAGAAATTCAGTCAATGGGTCTGCCACATTCAGAGCCGTATGTATTTTGCAAATTTTCTATGTCTACAATGCTTTGCACGAAGCTACTCTAGCTAATTGCTCCCACTTTCAATACGTGTCTAGATCGAGACTTAGAGTCATCCAGATTGGTGTCAAAACTTGCATCGATGTAACTCTTTACGATGAACTCTTTGTCACCTCCATAACCGAGAAACATTTCCTTATTCCACTAAGGATATTTTTGACCGTTGTCCAGTGATCTACTCCAGGATCACTATTGTACCCTCTTGCCAAACTTATGGTGAGGTACACAATAGGTCTGGTACACAGCATAGCATACTTTGTAGAACTTATGGTTGCGGCATAGGGAATGACTTTTCATTCTCTTTCTATTTTCTGCCGTGGTCGGGTTTTGAGTCTTTACTCAACTTCACACCTTGCAACACAGGCAAGAACTCCTTCTTTGACTATTCCATTTTGAACTACTTCAAAATCTTGTCAAGGTATGTACTCATTAAAAAAGCTTATCAAGCGTCTTGATCTATCTCTATAGATCTTGATGCTCAATGTGTAAGCAGCTTCATCGAGGTCTTTCTTTGAAAAATTCTTTTCAAACACTCCTTTATGCTTTCCAAAAAATTCTACATTATTTCTAATCAACAGTATGTCATTCACATATACTTATCAGAAATGTTGTAGTGCTCCCACTCACTTTCTTGTAAATACAGGCTTCACCGCAAGTCTGTATAACACCATATGTTTTGATCACTTTATGAAAGCATATATTCCAACTTCGAGATGCTTGCACCAGTCCATAGATGGATCGCTGGAGCTTGCTCACTTTGTTAGCACCTTTAGGACCGACAAAACCTTCTGGTTGCATCATATACAACTCTTCTTTAAGAAATCCATTAAGGAATGCAGTTTTGACATCCATTTGCCAGATTTCATAAAATGCGGCAACTGCTAACATGATTCGGACAGACTTAAGCATCGCTACGGCTGAGAAAGTGTCATCATAGTCAACCCCTTGAACTTGTCGAAAACCTTTTGCAACAAGTCGAGCTTTCTAGACAGTAACACTACTATCAGCGTTTGTCTTCCTCTTGAAGATCCATTTATTCTTAATGACTCGCCGATCATCAGGCAAGTCAATCAAAGTCCACACTTTGTTCTCATACATGGATCCCATCTCAGATTTCATGGTCTCAAGCCATTTTGCGGAATCTGGGCTCATCATCGCTTCCTCATAGTTTGTAGGTTAGTCATGGTCAAGTAACATGACTTCTAGAAAGGATTACCGTACCACTGTGGTGCGGACCATACTCTGGTTGTCCTACGAGGTTCGGTAGTAACTTGATCTGAAGTTTCATGATCATCATCATTAGCTTCCTCACTAATTGGTGTAGAGATCACTAGAACTAATTTCTGTGATAAACTATTTTCCAATTCCGGAGAAGGTACAATTACCTTATCAAGTTCTACATTCCTCCCACTCACTTCTTTCGAGAGAAACTTCTTCTCTAGAAAGGATCCACTTTTAGCAACAAAATATCTTGCCTTCAGATCTGTGATAGAAGGTGTACCCAACAGTTTCTTTTGGGTATCCTATGAAGACGCACTACTCCGATTTGGGTTCGAGCTTATCAGTTTGAAACTTTTTCACATAAGTATCGTAACCCCAAACTTTAAGAAATGACAGCTTTGGTTTCTTGCCAAACCATAGTTCATACCGTGTCATCTCAACGGATTTAGATGGTGCCCTATTTAACGTGAATGCAGCTGTCTCTAATGCATAACCCCAAAACAATAGCGGTTAATCAGTAAGAGACGTCATAGATTGCACCATATCTAGTAAAGTGTGATTACGACGTTCGGACACACCATTACGCTGTGGTGTTCCAGGTGGCGTGAGTTGTGAAACTATTCCGCGTTGTTTCAAATGAAGACCAAACTCGTAACTCAAATATTCTCCTCCACGATCAGATCGTAGAAACTTTATTTTCTTGTTATGATGATTTTCCACTTCACTCTAAAATTCTTTGAACTTTCCAAATGTTTCAGACTTATGTTTCATCAAGTAGATATACCATATCTGCTCAAATCATCTATGAAGGTCAGAAAATAACGATACCCGCCGCGAGTCTCAACACTCAACAGACCGCATACATCAGTATGTATTATTTCCAATAAGTCAGTTGCTCGCTCCATTGTTCTGGAGAACAGAGTCTTAGTCATCTTGCCTATGAGGCATGGTTCGCAAGCATCAACTGATTCATAATCAAGTGATTACAAAAGCCCATCAGCATGTATTTTCTTCATGCGCTTTACACCAATATGACCTAAACGGCAGTGCCACAAATAAGTTGCACTATTATTATTAAATTTGCATCTTTTGGCTTCAATATTATGAATATGTGTATCACTACGATCGATATTCAATAAACCATTTATATTGAGTGTATGACCATAGAAGGTTTTATTCATGTAGATAGAATAACAATTATTCTTTGACTTAAATGAATAACCGTATTGCAATAAACATGATCAAATCATATTCATGCTCAACGCAAACACCAAATAACATTTATTTAGGTTTAACACTAATCCCGAAAGTATAGGGAGTGTGCGATGATGATCATATCAATCTTGGAACCACTTCCAACACACATCGTCACTTCACCCTTAACTAGTCTATGTTCATGCTGCAACTCCCGTTTCGAGTTACTACTCTTTAGTGACTGAACCAGTATCAAAATACCGAGGGGTTGCTACGAACACTAGTAAAGTACACATCAATAACATGTATATCAAATATACCTTTGTTCACTGTGGCATCCTTCTTATCTGTCAAGTATCTAGGGCAGTTCCACTTCCAGCGACCATTTCCTTTGCAGTAGAAGCACTCAGTTTCAGGCTTGGGTCTAGCTTTAGGCTTCTTCATGGGAGTGGAAACTTGCTTGCCATTCTTGAAGTTTGATACGCCTCCGTCGTATCTACTTTTCCAAACACTTTTGCCCTTGTTTTGGACTCTAACTTGCATGATTTGAATGGAACTAACCCGGACTGACGCTGCTTTCAGCAGAATTACCATGGTGTTATTTATGTGCAGAAACAAAAGTTCTCAGAATGACCTGAAACTTCACGGAGCAACTTTTTGGAAAATATAAAAAATACCTGCAAAAGATGAAGGCCAGGGGGGCCACCACCTGTCCACGAGGGTGGGGGGCGCGCCCCCTACCTCGTGGGGCCCCTGGAGCTCCTCCGACTCCAACTCCAACTCTATATATTTGGTTTCGGGGAGGAAAAAATCAAAGAGAAGGATTCATCGCATTTTACGATATGGAGCCGTCGCCAAGCCCTAAAACCTCTCGGGAGGGCTGATTTGGAGTCCGTTCAGGGCTCCGGAGAGGGGAATCCGTCGCCATCGTCAACATCAACCATCCTCCATCACCAATTTCATGATGATCACCGTCGTGCGTGAGTAATTCCATCGTAGGCTTGCTGGACGGTGATGGGTTGGATGAGATCTATCATGTAATCGAGTTAGTTTTGTTAGGGTTTGATCCCTAGTATCCACTATGTTCTGAGATTGATGTTGCTATGACTTTGCTATGCTTAATGCTTGTCACTAGGGCCCGAGTGCCATGATTTCAGATCTGAACCTATTATGTTTTCATCAATATATGAGAGTTCTTGATCCTATCTTGCAAGTCTATAGTCACCTTATTATGTGTTATGATCCGTTAACCCCGAAGTGACAATAATCGGGATACTTACCGGTGATGACCGTAGTTTGAGGATTTCATGTATTCACTATGTGTTAATGCTTTGTTCCGGTACTCTATTAAAAGGAGGCCTTAATATCTCTTAGTTTCTGTAAGGACCCCGCTGCAACGGGAGGGTAGGACAAAAGATGTCATGCAAGTTCTTTTCCATAAGCATGTATGACTATATTCGGAATACATGCCTACATTACATTGATGAACTGGAGCTAGTTCTGTGTCACCCTAGGTTATGACTGTTACATGATGAACTGCATCCGGCATAATTCTCCATCACTGATCCATTGCCTACGAGCTTTCCATATACTGTTCTCCGCTTATTTATTTTTCGGTTGCTATTGCTACCATCACTACAAAATACCAAAAACATTACTTTTGCTACTGTTACCTTTTGCTACTACTACTATCATATTACTTTGATACTAAACACTTTGCTGCAGATACTAAGTTTCCAGGTGTGGTTGAATTGACAACTCAGCTGCTAATACTTGAGAATATTCTTTGGCTCCCCTTGTGTCGAATCAATAAATTTGGGTTGAATACTCTACCCTCGAAAACTGTTGCGATCCCCTATACTTGTGGGTTATTAGGACTATTTTCTGGCACCGTTGCCAGGGAGCATAGCTCTATTCTTTGAGTCACTTGGGATTTATATCTGCTTATCATTATGAAGAACTTGAGAGATCCAAAAACCAAGATTTATCCCTCAACTACGAGGGGAGGTAAGGAACTGCCATCTAGCTCTGCACTTGATTCACCTTCTGTTATGAGTAAGCTTGCGACACCTAAACCTACTTCTGCTATTCATTTTGATATGTCGCATGTTATTGATGATGCCACTTCTGCTATGCATGATACTTATGATGAAACTACTTCTATGCTTGATACCACTGTACCACTTGGTGAATTTCTTGATGAACAACTTGCTAGGGCTAGAGAGAATGAAAATATTGAATCTGATAATACTGATGAAATTGATGATGAAGACTTGCATGTTATTCCTGAGGGTTATGTTTTTGATAAAGAAGCTTCTTTAGCTATTTTAGCTTGCAAAGATAGATACGAACTCAAGAGGTTATTAGCTAAATGGAATCAGCAATCTCTAAATGCTAGAATGAAACCTGGCCCTGCTTTTGTTACTTCACCTATCTGTGTTACCGATAAGGATCATGAATTCTCTGTTGATCCTGATATAATTACTTTGGTTGAATCTGATCATTTTCATGGCTATGAATATGAAACTGTTATGGCACATCTTACTAAATTAAATGATATAGCTACCCTGTTCACTAATGATGAGAGAACTCATAACTTTTATATCCTTAAAATATTTCTGTTCTCATTAAAGGGTGACGCTAAGCTATGGTTTAATTCTCTTGATCCTGGTTGTGTGTGTAGTCCCCAGGATATGATTTACTACTTCTCTGCTAAATATTTCCCAGCTCATAACAAACAAGCTGCTTTAAGGGATATATATATATAATTTTGTGCAAATTGAAGAAGAGAGTCTCCCACAAGCTTGGGGGAGGCTTCTCAAGTTACTTAATGCTTTGCCTGATCATCCTCTTAAGAAAAATGAAATACTTGATATCTTTTATAATGGACTAACCAATGCTTCCAGAGATTACCTGGATAGTTGTGCTGGTTCTGTTTTCAGGGAAAGAACACCGGATGAAGCTAAAATTCTATTGAATAATATGTTGACAAATGAAAATAATTGGACACCTCTGGAGCCAATTCCTGAGCCTATTCCTAAACCAACTCCAAAGAAGGGAGGTATTCTATTTCTCAGTCCTGAAGATATGCAAGAGGCAAAGAAATCTATGAAAGAAAAAAGGTATTAAAGCTGAAGATGTTAAGAATTTACCTCCTATTGAAGAAATACATGGTCTTAATTTACCGCCTGTCGAAGAAACATATGATCCTAATCCATTACCTATTGAAGAAACTCATGGTCTTGATAACCCGACACAGGTAGTAAAGGTAAATTCCCTCTATAGATATGATAAAGCTGAGATCCCATTTACTAAATTTGCTAGCCCATGCTTAGATGAGTTTGATAAATTTATGGTTAAGCAAGAAGATTTTAATGCTTATTTTGGTAGACAATTGAAATACAATTCAAATATGCTTGGGCACTTGGGTGATTATATGGCTAATGTCAAAGGTGAACTTAAACTTATTAGTAAACATGTTTCTATGGTTACCACTCAAGTAGAACAAGTACTTAAAGCTCAAAATGATTTGCTCAATGAATTGAATAGTAAGAATAATGATAATGCTGTTAGGGTGGCTACTAGAACTGGTAGAAAGACTCAGGAACCTTTGTATCCTGAAGGCCATCCTAAGAGAATTGAGCAACATTCTCAGAGAAATAATGTAGATGCGCCTAGTCCTTCTAAAAGGAAGAAAAAGAAAAATAATAGGACTTTGCATGCTTCTAGTGAACCTATTACTGAAACAACTGAGAATCCAAATGATATTTCTATCTCTGATGCTGAAACACAATCTGGTAATGAAACTGAAACTAGTGATAATGTTAATAATAATGTTCATGATGATGCTCAACCTAGTAATGATAATGGTATAGAAATTGAACCCGCTGTTGATCTTGATAACCCACAATCAAAGAATCAACGTTATGATAAGAAAGACTTTGTTGCTAGGAAACATGGTAAAGAAAGAGAACCATGGGTTCAGAAACCCATGCCTTTTCCTCCCAAACCATCCAAGAAAAAGGATGATGAGGATTTTGAGCGCTTTGCTGAAATGATTAGACCTATCTTTTTGCGTATGCGATTAACTGATATGCTCAAAATGAATCCTTATGCTAAGTATATGAAAGATATTGTTACTAATAAAATAAAGATACCGGAAGCTGAAATTTCCACCATGCTTGCTAATTATACCTTTGTAGCAACCCGACCCGAATGGATCAAGTCTCTGTGCTTAAGTGTCATCCCTGGATCGGTATGCTGACACACACAGTACTCGAGGATTTATAACAGAGGTAAATCACATGTATAAGTAACATAAATACTATTACCTCAATCCAAAATAGCGGAAGTAACAAGGTTGTGGATTCCCATCAACACCAACGGCAAAGTTGAGTATAGAAATCGTAACCCTAACGTATCACTTACTCGTCGTAAGAAATCCTGCAACATGAGACGTTGCAGCCACAGAGGGTCAGTACATTGAATGTACTGGCAAATTCACACCATAGAAAATGATGAATAAAGGCTATCACTACATGCATATTTGGCTGGTAGAAAAGCTCTATGGTTATAGGTTTTTGCGAAAAGCCAATTTTTCCCTACTGCAAAGGAATAAATTTTATTTAACTATCATGGTGGTTGTTAAACATTGAGAATGGTTGACAGCATTCTCAATCCCACTTAAGTAACATCATTAAACCCAACAATATTCATTTAAAGTAACATGATGAGATCAACAGGATAATCCAAGAACTAGATACTCAAGATGTCCATAATCGGGGACACGGCTAACCATGATTAGTTTATACACTCTGCAGAGGTTTGCGCACTTTTCCCCACAATACTCGATCGCCTCCGTTTGGTTTCTCGCACTACAAGGTGTTTGAGAAGACGGATGACCGAGACATAGTCTTTCAGAAGCGCTAGCACCTTACGATCGGGTAGACCGTACCACCTACATGTTGGGGAACGTAGTAATTTCAAAATTTTCCTACGCACACGCAAGATCATGGTGATGCATAGCAACGAGAGGGGAGAGTGTGATCTACGTACCCTTGTAGACCAACAGCGGAAGCGTTAGCACAACGCGGTTGATGTAGTCGTACGTCTTCACGGCCCGACCGATCAAGCACCGAAACTACGGCACCTCCGAGTTTTAGCACACGTTCAGCTCGATGACGATCCTCGGACTCCGATCCAGCAGAGTGTCGGGGTAGAGTTCCGTCAGCACGACGGCGTGGTGACGATCTTGATGTACTACCGTAGCAGGGCTTCGCCTAAGCACCGCTACAATATTATCGACGATTATGGTGGAAGGGGGCACCGCACACGGCTAAGAATATGATCACGTGGATCAACTTGTGTGTCTAGGGGTGCCCCCTGCCCCTGTATATAAAGGAGCAAGGGGAGGAGGCCGGCCGACCCCTATTGGCGCGCCAGGAGGAGTCCCCCTCTCCTAGTCCAATTCGGACCAGGGGGAGGAGGTGCACGGCCCACCCTGGCTGCCCCTCTCTCTCCACTAAGGCCCATATGGCCCATTACTTCTCCCGGTAGGGTTCCGGTAACCCTTCGGCTCTCCGGTTTTCTCCGAAATCATCCGGAACACTTCCTGTGTCCGAATATAGCCGTCTAATATATCAATCTTTATGTCTCGACCATTTCGAGACTCCTCGTTATGTCTGTGATCACATCCGGGACTCCAAACTAACTTCGGTACATCAAAACTCATAAACTCATAATATAACTGTCATCGAAACCTTAAGCATGCGGACCCTATGGGTTCGAGAACAATGTAGACATGACCGAGACACGTCTCCGGTCAATAACCAATAGCGGAACCTGGATTCTCATATTGGCTCCCACATATTCTACGAAGATCTTTATCGGTCAGACCGCCTAACAACATACGTTGTTCCCTTTGTCATCGGTATGTTACTTGCCCGAGATTCGATCGTCGGTATCTCAATACCTAGTTCAATCTCGTTACCGGCAAGTCTCTTTACTCGTTTCGTAATACATCATCTCGCAACTAACTCATTAGTTGAAATGCTTTCAAGGCTTATGTGACGTGCATTACCGAGAGGGCCCAGAGATACCTCTCCGACAATCGAAGTGACAAATCCTAATCTCGAAATACGCAATAGTCATAGGAACATGTATAAGTCATGAAGAAAGCAATAGCAACATACTAAACGATCGGGTGCTAAGCTAATGGAATGGGTCATGTCAATCACATCATTCTCCTAATAATGTGATCCCGTTAATCAAATGACAACACATGTCTATGGTTAGGAAACATAACCATCTTTGATTTAACGAGCTAGTCAAGTAGAGGCATACTAGTGACACTCTGTTTGTCTATGTATTCACACATGTATTGTGTTTCCGGTTAATACAATTCTAGCATGAATAATAAACATTTATCATGATATAAGGAAATAAATAATAACTTTATTATTGCCTCTAGGGCATATTTCCTTCAGTCTCCCACTTGCACTAGAGTCAATAATCTAGTTCACATCGCCATGTGATCCAACACTAATAGTTCACATCACCATGTGATTAACACCCATGGTTCACATGGTCATGTGACCTATACCCGAAGGGTTTACTAGAGTCAATAATCTAGTTCACATCATTTATGTGATTAACACCCAAAAGTACTAAGGTGTGATCATGTTTTGCTTGTGAGATAATTTTAGTCAACGGGTCTGTCACATACAGATCCGTAAGTATTTTGTGAATTCTATGTCAACAATGCTCTGCACGGAGCTACTCTAGCTAATTGCTCCCACTTTCAATATGCATCCAGATTGAGACTTAGAATCATCTGGATCAGTGTCAAAGTTTGCATCGACGTAACCCTTTACGACGAACCTTTTGTCACCTCCATAATCGAGAAACATATCCTTATTCCACTAAGGATAATTTTGATCGCTGTCCAGTGATCTACTTCCTAGATCACTATTGTATTCCCTCGCTTAACACAGTGTAGGGTATACAACAGATCTGGTACACAGCATGGCATACTTTATAGAATCTATGGCTGAGGCATAGGGAATGACTTTCATTCTCTTTCTATCTTCTGCCGTGGTCGGGCTTTGAGTCTTACTCAATTTCACACCTTGCAACACAGGCAAGAACTCTTTCTTTGACTGTTCCATTTTGAACTACTTCAAAATCTTGTCAAGGTATGTACTCATTGAAAAAACTTATCAAGCGTCTTGATCTATCTCTATAGATCTTGATGCTCAATATGTAAGCAGCTTCACCGAGGTCTTTCTTTGAAAAACTCCTTTCAAACACTTCGTTATGCTTTACAGAATAATTCTACATTATTTCTGATCAACAATATGTCACTCACATATACTTATCAGAAATGTTGTAGTGCTCCCACTCACTTTATTGTAAATACAGGCTTCACCATAAGTCTGTATAAAACTATATGCTTTGATCAACTTATCACAGCGTATATTGCAACTCCGAGATGCTTGCACCAGTCCATAGATGGATCGTTGGAGCTTGCATATTTTGTTAACACCTTTAGGATTGACAAAACCTTCTGGTTGCATCATATACAACTCTTCTTTAAGAAATCCATTAAGGATTGCAGTTTTGTTATCCATTTGCCAGATTTCATAAAATGCGGCAATTGCTAACATGATTCGGACAGACTTTAAGCATCGATATGAGTGAGAAAATCTCATCGTAGTCAACACCTTGAACTTTGTCAAAAACCTTTTTCGACAAGTCTAGCTTTGTAGATAGTAATACTACTATCAGCGTCCGTCTTCCACTTGAAGATCCATTTAATCTCAATTGCTTGCCGATCATTGGGCAAGTCAACCAAAGTCCATACTTTGTTCTCATACATGGATCCCATCTCAGATTTCATGGCTTCAAGCCATTTTGCGGAATCTGGGCTCACCAACGCTTCTCCATAGTTCGTAGGTTCATCATGATCTAGTAGCATGACTTCCAGAACAGGATTACGGTACCACTCTGGTGCGGATCTTACTCTGGTTGATCTATGAGGTTCAGTAGTATCTTGTTCTGAAGCTTCATGATCATCATCATTAACTTCCTCACTAATTGGTGTAGGTGTCACAGAAACTGGTTTCTGTGATGTACTACTTTCCAATAATGGAGCAGGTATAGTTACCTCATCAAGTTCTACTTTCCTCCCACTCACTTCTTTCGAGAGAAATTCCTTCTCTAGAAAGGATCCATTCAAAGCAACGAATATCTTGCCTTCGGATCTGTGATAGAAGGTGTACCCAATATTTTCTTTTGGGTATCCTATGAAGACGCACTTATCCGATTTGGGTTTGAGCTTATCAGGTTGAAACTTTTTCACATAAGCATTGCAACCTCAAACTTTAAGAAATGACAACTTTGGTTTCTTGCCAAACCACAGTTCAGATTGTGTCGTTTCAATGGATTTAGATGGTGCCCTATTTAACGTGAATGCAGCTGTCTCTAATGCATAACCCCAAAACGATAGTGGTAGATCGGTAAGAGACATCATAGATCGCACCATATCTAATAAAGTACGGTTATGACGTTCGGACACACCATTACATTGTGGTGTTCCAAGTGGCGTGAGTAGTGAAACTATTTCACAATGTTTTTAACTTAAGGCCAAACTCGTAACTCAAATACTCTTCTCTATGATCAGATCGTAGAAACTTTATTTTCTTGTTACGATGATTTTTCACTTCACTCTGAAATTCTTTGAACTTTTCAAATGTTTCAGACTTATGTTTCATCAAGTAGATATACTCATATCTGCTCAAATCATCTGTGAAGATCAGAAGATAATGATACCTGTCGCGGGCCTCAATATTCATCGGACCACATACATCAGTATGTATGATTTCCAAAAAATCTGTTGCTCGCTCCATTGTTCTGAAGAACAGAGTCTTGGTCATCTTGCCCATGAGGCATGGTTCGCAAGCATCAACTGATTCATAATCAAGTGATTCCAAAAGCCCATCAGCATGGAGTTTCTTCATGCGCTTTGCACCAATATGACCTAAACGGCAGTGCCACAAATAAGTTGCACTATCATTATTAACTTTGCATCTTTTGGTTTCAATATTATGATTATGTGTATCACTACGATCGAGATCCAACGAACTATTTTCATTGGGTGTGTAACCATATAAGGTTTTATTCATGTAAACAAAACAACAATTTTTTCTCTTACTTAAATGAATAACCGTATTACAATAAACATGATCAAATCATATTCATGCTCAACGCAAACACCAAATAACACTTATTTAGGTTCAACACTAATCCCGAAATTATAGGGAGTGTGCGATGATGATCATGTCAATCTTGGAACCATTTCCAACACACATCGTCACTTCACCCTTAACTAGTCTCTGTTTATTCTGCAACTCCCGTTTCGAGTTACTAATCTTAGCAACTGAACTAGTATCAAATACTGAGGGGTTGCTATAAACACTAGTAAAGTACACATCAATAACATGGATATCAAATATACTTATGTTCACTTTGCCATCCTTCTTATCCGCCAATCACTTGGGGTAGTTCCGCTTCCAGTGACCAGTCCCTTTGCAGTAGAAGCACTTAGTCTCGGGCTTAGGACCAGACTTGGGCTTCTTCACTTGAGCAGCAACTTGCTTGCTGTTCTTCTTGAAGTTCCCCTTCTTCCCTCTGCCCTTTTCTTGAAACTAGTGGTCTTGTCTACCATCAACACTTGATGTTTTTCTCGATTTCTACCTTCGTCAATTTAAGCATTATGAAGAGCTTGGGAATCGTTTCCGTTATCCCTTGCATATCATAGTTCATCACGAAGTTCTACTAACTTGGTGATGGTGACTAGAGAATTCTGTTAATCACTATTTTATCTAACTCCCACTTGATTCAAGCAATTGTAGTACCCAGACAATCTGAGCACATGCTCACTAGTTAAGCGATTCTCCTCCATCTTTTAGCTATAGAACTTGTTGGAAACTTCATATCTCTCAACTCGGGTATTTGCTTGAAATATTAACTTCAACTCCTGGAACATCTCATATGGTCCATGACGTTCAAAACGTCTTTGAAGTCCCGATTCTAATCCGTTAAGCATGGTGCACTAAACTATCAAGTAAGCATCGTATTGAGCTAGCCAAACGTTCATAACGTCTGCATCTGCTCCTGCAATAGGTTTGTCACCTAGCGGTGCATCAATGACATAATTCTTCTGTGCAGCAATGAGGATAAACCTCAGATCACGGATCCAATCCGCATCATTGCTACTAACATCTTTCAACACAATTTTCTCCAGGAACATATCAAAATAAACACAGGGATGCAACAACGCGAGCTATTGATCTACTACATGATTTGCAAAATACTACTAGGACTAAGTTCATGATAAATTTAAGTTCAATTTAATCATATTACTTAAGAACTCCCACTTAGATAGACATCCCTCTAATCCTCTAAGTGATCACGTGATCCAAATCAACTAAACCATGTCCGATCATCACCTGAGATGGAGTAGTTTCATTGGTGAACATCACTATGTTGATCATATCTACTATATGATTCACGCTCGACCTTTCGGTCTCCGTGTTCCGAGGCCATATCTGTATATGCTTGGCTCGTCAAGTATAACCTGAGTATTCCGCGTGTGCAACTGTTTTGCACCCGTTGTATTTGAACGTAGAGCCTATCACATCCGATCATCACGTGGTGTCTCAGCACGAAGAACTTTCGCAACGGTGCATACTCAGGGAGAACACTTCTTGACAATTAGTGAGAGGTCGTCTTAAAATGCTACTGTCAATCAAAGCAAGATAAGATGCATAAAAGATAAACATCACATGCAATCAATATAAGTGATATGATATGGCCATCATCATCTTGTGCTTGTGATCTCCATCTTTGAAGCACTGTCGTGATCACCATCGTCACCGGCGCGACACCTTGATCACCATCGTAGCATCGTTGTCGTCTCGCCAATCTTATGCTTCCACGACTATCGCTACCGCTTAGTGATAAAGTAAAGCATTACAGCGCAATTGCATTGCATACAATAAAGCGACAACCATATGGCTCCTGCCAGTTGCCGATAACTTGGTTACAAAACATGATCATCTCATACAATAAAATTTAGCATCATGTCTTGACCATATCACATCACAACATGCCCTGCAAAAACAAGTTAGACGTCCTCTACTTTGTTGTTGCAAGTTTTACGTGGCTGCTACGGGTTTAAGCAAGAACCAATCTTACCTACGCATCAAAACCACAACGATAGTTTGTCAAGTTGGTGATGTTTTAACCTTCGCAAGGACCGGGCATAGCCACACTCGGTTCAACTAAAGTTGGAGAAACTGTCACCCGCTAGCCACCTTTGTGCAAAGCACGTCGGGAGAACCGGTCTCGCGTAAGCGTACGCGTAATGTCGGCCCGGGCCACTTCGTCCAACAATACCGCCAAACCAAAGTATGACATGCTGGTAAGCAGTATGACTTATATCGCCCACAACTCACTTGTGTTCTACTCATGCATATAACATCAACACATAAAACCTAGGCTCGGATGCCACTGTTGGGGAACGTAGTAATTTCAAAATTTTCCTACGCACACGCAAGATCATGGTGATGCATAGCAACGAGAGGGGAGAGTGTGATCTACGTACCCTTGTAGACCGACAGCGGAAGCGTTAGCACAACACGGTTGATGTAGTCGTATGTCTTCACGGCCCGACCGATCAAGCACCGAAAGTACGGCACCTCCAAGTTTTAGCACACGTTCAGCTCGATGACGATCCCTGAACTCCGATCCAGCAAAGTGTCGGGGTAGAGTTCTGTCAGCACGACGGCGTGGTGACGATCTTGATGTACTACCGTCGCAGGGCTTCGCCTAAGCACCGCTACAATATTATCGAGGATTATGGTGGAAGGGGGGCACCGCACACGGCTAAGAATATGATCACGTGGATCAATTTGTGTGTCTAGGGGTGCCCCCTGCCCCCGTATATAAAGGAGCAAGGGGAGGAGGCCGGTCGGCCCCTATTGGCGCGCCAGGAGGAGTCCTCCTCCTAGTAGGAGTAGGACTCCTACTAGGAGGGGGAAGGAAGTGGGGAGGGAGAAGGAAAGGGGGGGCACCGCACCCCCTCTCCTAGTCCAATTCGGACCAGGGGGGAGGAGGCGCGCGGCCCACCCTGGCTGCCCCTCTCTCTCCACTAAGGCCCATATGGCCCATTACTTCTCCCGGTAGGGTTCCGGTAACCCTCCGGCTCTCCGGTTTTCTCCGAAATCACCCGGAACACTTACGGTGTCCGAATATAGCCGTCTAATATATCAATCTTTATGTCTCGACCATTTCGAGACTCCTCGTTATGTCTGTGATCACATCCGGGACTCCAAACTAACTTCGGTACATCAAAACTCATAAACTCATAATATAACTGTCATCGAAACCTTAAGCATGCGGACCCTATGGGTTCGAGAACAATGTAGACATGACCGAGACACGTCTCCGGTCAATAACCAATAGCGGAACCTGGATTCTCATATTGGCTCCCACATATTCTACGAAGATCTTTATCGGTCAGACCGCCTAACAACATACGTTGTTCCCTTTGTCATCGGTATGTTACTTGCCCGAGATTCGATCGTCGGTATCTCAATACCTAGTTCAATCTCGTTACCGGCAAGTCTCTTTACTCGTTTCGTAATACATCATCTCGCAACTAACTCATTAGTTGAAATGCTTGCAAGGCTTATGTGACGTGCATTACCGAGAGGGCCCAGAGATACCTCTCCGACAATCGAAGTGACAAATCCTAATCTCGAAATACGCCAACCCAACATGTACCTTTGGAGACACCTGTAGAGCTCCTTTATAATCACCCAGTTACGTTGTGACGTTTGGTAGCACACAAAGTGTTCCTCCGGCAAACGGGAGTTGCATAATCTCATAGTCATAGGAACATGTATAAGTCATGAAGAAAGCAATAGCAACATACTAAACGATCGGGTGCTAAGCTAATGGAATGGGTCATGTCAATCACATCATTCTCCTAATAATGTGATCCCGTTAATCAAATGACAACACATGTCTATGGTTAGGAAACATAACCATCTTTGATTTAACGAGCTAGTCAAGTAGAGGCATACTAGTGACACTCTGTTTGTCTATGTATTCACACATGTATTACGTTTCAGGTTAATACAATTCTAGCATGAATAATAAACATTTATCATGATATAAGGAAATAAATAATAACTTTATTATTGCCTCTAGGGCATATTTCCTTCACTACATCCCCTACATCTGCTAGTCTACCACTGTAAGAGTTCGCACGACTTAGTCAACTATGCTAGAGCCCATAATAGCTTGTGGCTGCACACAGAAGTTTCTAGCATGAATAATCTCATGATCCCTTTGAGCCTGGGTGGCGGTCCATAGAAAAAACAGGCAATCCTGGTCTACCCAGGTGCCTAGACAGGGAATCCTGGAATACCCAGGTGCCTCAATCCACCCAGATGTGTGTTTAAGTTGCCACCTTAAGTAAACCCTTAATTAACAATGTCACATCTGTCGTGAATACTCTCAAAACCCAATCCACGTCTACAAGCATAGCATGGCACTATAAGCATAACATAATAGTAACTCCCAAGGTTTGAATGCAGGGCAATAGGTTCCTACCTCATCAACTACTTCCCAATACCCACATGTTATCAATCCTGCTCATGCAACGTTTGAGGGTGAAACTAATGCATAAAAACTAGGTATGAAAGGGGATATGATCAAAGTGTGAACTTGCCTGCAATGTTGATGAAGATGATTCGCACTCATAACTCTTGATAGTTCTACTCGTCACACTCTGGTCAATCTATCGTAAGCAAGAAATAGTAACCACACATAAGCAACCATTCAAAAGATCAGTAAGATCGAAGAAGACGACTCGGAAAACTTCAAAACCAAGCAAATAACTCTTGCAACATACAACAATTTCTAATAGTACCAAAATTATGTGAATTTGGCCTTATTAGAATGTTTAGGTCAAGAGCTTCGATTTGCAAAAAGAATCAACTCAAACGGAGCTACGAAACTAAATTTATGATCAAACGAAGTTTGAATTCAAATCTGATCTAATTCAAATTTTAAACTTTTCAAAAACATGTTTGAGTTGGATTACTGGATAGAGGGGATCATAACGAAGACGTGGGTGTTGGTTTCGTTGGATTTGGACTAACGAGTAAAAAGTTATAGTCCTTTGAAGTACAGGGACTTTCTATAAATAAACTATTCACAAACGGGTCCCTGGCCGAAAATTAAAAGAAAAAGAAAAACTCTATCGAGCGAACGCTCGCTATAGAACCTAAACCGACAAAAACCGTTCGCTAAAGAAGCTAACTAATGAACGTTCACTACATAAATAAACCTAAACAAAACCGGTTTTATAACAAAACCGATCTAGGAGTTTTTTTTAACAAAAACCAAACCGGTGAACGGGGCGGTCTATTACCGGTTCGTGGCGTCGGCGGCGGTGGTTTCCGGCGAGGCAAGGAGAGGCGGCGCGGCGGTTCCGGCGAGCGCGGCGAGGCAGGGCGGCGCGGGGCGGCGGCGGCGATGTGCGGCAAGGGGTGCGGCGGCGCGGGGCGGGCACTGGGTGGCGTCGGCGGCGCTAGGCGGCGCAGGGTAGCAGCGTGCGGGCGGCGGCGAGCATCTTGGCGGCGCGATTCGGCGAGAGAGAGAGGAGGCGGGGTCCGGGGAGCGGCGCTATATAAAGGGGAGGGCCGGGGAGGCTTGCGGGAAGGGCAAGGCGAGGCGGCGGAGGAGTCCGTGGCGGCTACGGGGATGGCTGGCGGAGCGTGCGCGTGCGGGACTCCGGCGAGAGGTCGGGGACGAACCCGACAAGTGGGTCCCACCTGTCGGTGGCTGAGCGAGGCGGCGGCCGATCGCAGGCGCGAGCGGGCGAGCGAGCGGCTTCGGGCGCGGCTGGGCTCTGGGCCGTGGCCTGGCCTGGGAGCTGGGCCGGCCCAGTTGGTGGAACAGTTTTTTTTTAACATTTTCGAGACAAATAAAATAATAACGGCAAAAATCAAAATAATATATAGGCATATAATATATCAAAATTTTCAGAAAAAGATTTTCTACGACATGAACATTTTTATAACTTCAAATAAAATCCACACAAATTCAGATAAATCAAAGAGTGCTACTGGTCTATTAAAATCCAGCAAAAATCATTTTAAAAATACCAAAATGATTTCAATTTAATTTTTCTCCAATTTTCTAGTGTAGGGAATCATGTTACCCTAATTTCCATATATTTTATTTTTGGAGAAAAATTATTTGAATAAAACTCAATTAACTCCAAATTGAAAATAAATTCAAAAGAACTTTGAATTAAATTCTTTGAAACTCCCAACTCATATTTCATATAATTTAAAGAAGTCATTTTATCTTCTCTCATGAAAATCATTGAGCTGCATGAAGTTTATGAATTGAAATATTTCCAAATGAAATTCAATTATTTTCAAATACCCTTTCATTTAATTTAAATGGAAGAAGTCATATCATCTTCACTCAAGGGTTTTGTATTTGAAAATAATTTGAATTCGTGGAGATCAGAAAGCAAATATGAAAGTTTGGGAAAGTCCTTTTATTCCCTCTCATTTAACTTTCAAAAAGTTTTGAATTCACTCACTTTCAGACAATCAATCAAACAATCAATCAAATCTATCTATTTATTATAATATTCCAAAATTTAGAATTTTGCGATGTTACAAACCTACCACCCTTAGAAGGAATCTCGTCCTTGAGATTCAAAGAGGCTAGAAAGAAAAGGTTAGGTTCGGGGTCTCTTCAAAATTTCATCAATCGTCACCGGGGTCTGGGGTTCTACCACCCTTAGAAGCATGGTTACGGTTCCATCAAAACTCCTATACTTCATCCATATTGTTAACAGTGTCGGTCTTCTTAGATCTTCAGGATAATTCCTTATCCGGGCTCTTCCGGTAGTGGCATAACCTTTACCACAATTTTTCTATCCTTTCATCTTGCTAAGGTTCTTCCATGACTGGGTCTTCTTAGCTGATGGGTCTGGCACCATTACTAAACAACTATCGATATCTCATGGTGGTCAACCATTTATGGTTTCTCCTGCAGTAAATGGGTCTGGGTTGATCCTCACCGTATAACCTACGATTGGCAACAACTGCCGTGTACAAGGGAAAAATACCTATACCATTCTAAGGTTTAACAAGGTTTAATATCGTCGTCTCTCTACTATAGGTAAGTCACTCAGATTTACCATCCCATATAGCAAGGCGAATAATAAGAGTAAGTCGGTATGGTGATCAATCCATCCCACACCCAAATCATTACCTTGTATATGGTTTAGCGAATCTCGCATTCTAACACTCGGTCATCCTCGCAAGCATTGCAGAATTTCTCTTGTCGATGAACTGGGTTCGGATAAATCCATGGATTCTGCAAGCCAAACAATCATCTATCGTTCCTTCACCACTCTCAGGTTTGCGTAAACTCCTATAAGATCGTCTATCGATAAACGTCGTAACTTCTTCCAGTTTTTTTTCCTTCAGCAAGAATGTGCTTGCTTCTTGGCAGGTCCTGGGGCATGTGGGTTATGGCCCATCTCATCACTTGTAGTCCTTGAACTTATCATTGGGCAACTGATCATTGTTCCAACTTCCAACTTCCTAGTATTCTTAAATCCATCCAATTGTGATGTCTTCCTTCCTTCTATTGGCACCAAACTAGGACATGATTACTCAGACTCATCAGGGAATTTCCCTTGATCCATATTTCCAACATCATACCTCCTTTATATCCAATAGTAATTCATCTCTTCATCCTCGTGGGATATCCCTCATACCGAGATATAAACTTATACTTATGGAGTCCATATTCTACTTCGTGGAACATCATTATCCTTTCCAGGGTCAAGCGTCCTTACACGGGAATATTGGCCATCTCTGCATGGCACTTTTTCAACTCGGAAACATGAAACACATCATGAACTCCTGACAGTCCTTCGGGTAACTCCAACTTGTAGGCCACTTCTCCCATACGATCCAAAACTCGGTATGGTCCTACAAATCTCGGGGATAACTGTCCCTTAACTCCAATCCGTTTAACTCCTCGCATAGGGGACACGCGAAGACATGCTCTGTCTCCAATTTCATAGACTACCTCCTTGAGTTTTTGAGTCTACATAACTCTTCTGCCTGGACTGAGCTACCTTCAGTCTATCTCGAATCAACTTAACATTCTCTTCTGACTCCTTGATCACATTTGGTCCAAACAACTAACGGTCTCCAACTTCATCCCACATACTCTTGGGGCATCACACATATCGAGACAAAACTCGTATTCATTTTGTCCGAAATCCACTCAGTGGAGTATCCTTATCTTTTCCAGGGGTCAACGGTTCTTACAGGGTACTACCACCATTAAAATGCAAAAATCTTCCATAGACCATATTTCTCATATCCTCAGAATGGCCAAAATTCTTCTTCATAGAGTAACAACTCATAAAATCCATATCAGTACCAACGATGCTAACTTTATTCATTCTCAAGTGATTACAATCTCTCGCTTTTCCATTACATGTCTCAACTCAACACCTCAATATAAAAGAAAATGTTCTCACTTCTACTACTCCATTTTTTTGTTGCAAACTCAACTATCTAGCACAAGTTTCCTTCTCCTTGGGGCATTCTCTGGCAAGGTGCCCTGCTCCATTACAACTAAAACATATTACTTCTGACAAGTATCGAGGTTTCCTTTTTGGGCAATTGTTGAGGTAGTGCCCTGACTCCTTGCGCCTGTAACAGGTGATATGACTCAGGTTCCTCCTGGGCTCCAATCGGTTTCTCTTCCTGGACTTTTCCATTCCAATCAGGGCTTCTATTTCCTGTGGGTCATATTCTACTTCCTCTGTCGGGAATTCTACTAGATCCCCATTCAAACAATTTTGGGAGATGTCTCCTTCTTCTCCACATGAATAGCAAGACTTAGTGCAGGGTTTACTCGGGTCTTCTTTAGGTGTGTCCTCCACCTCTTCCTTCATCACAGTTTCTTCTAAAATTTCCACGAGGGCTCCTTTCATTACTTCTTTCTCCTGCTGGATGGTTCATTGTACCATGGGGTAAATGTGACACTAAGCAAGATAGCGGGTAGTCCCTTCACACAAGAAACAAGTAATCTGCCTAATTGGGCATTCTTAAACTGGGTGACTTTCTTCACAATTAGGGCATTCGTCCTTGTGTTCTTTATGGGTGTGTCCTATTTCTCCACAAATCTTGCATACACAAGGTTTCTTCATATCCTTTCCATAAGGCTTCAACTTCTGGGACACAAACCGGGACTTTGGCAAAGTCAACTTAAATTCTTTCCAAGTGGTTACTCCTTGCCATCCATTGATGGTTTGGTACATTCTCCACCAAGTAGCAGCACCTCTTTCAAAGCACTGAAGAGCATGCTGGGTCATATCATTTCCAACTATAGGGTTATTCTCCATGTGATCCTCCATGTTCTGAATCCATCGGTCCGTCTCCAACTGACTCATCGGTCTAGAAAATACAAGCTCATCTCCATTCATCCTCTATTGGGTTCATGGGTTTGGGGTGAGATAAGAGAGATAGAGAGGGGTACACACAATGCAAACAACTGTTTTAAAAAGACAGATTTTTATTGTGGCTGTCGGAAAACATCAAACAAATGACAGCTCACAATCGTCGCATCTAACATAGGGATATAACTGGGGTTTGGTCTTCTAAAAGTCAACATCGCCAAACTCTTCAAGTCTTGTTCATGCCTCCAATGGCTTCTTCTGATCATGCTTGTCAAGTCCAGTTATTTTGCCAGATCATCTCTATTGACGTGAAGTCTCTCGTGACCTCCTTTAATTATTTTTGGAGTTGCGTTCCAAACTTTCGGGTTTCAACATCCTTGGCATGATCCATGGTCCTATTGTCCTTTAGTTCCGGACAAATCTCCGGTATCTCGAGGTTTTGTTCCTCCAATTTGGCTACTTCAGCTTCTGGGTCCTAAGTTCTTCACGAAATGCTTCCTTGTCAAAATACGGCTTCCTGCGGGTCCATCTTAAAATTCTTGATATAATTCTCCAGATCCTGGTGATACACCGGCTAAGGTTAAAACTTCATCTCTGCTGATAGATGCTCCATCAGCCTTCTACCATCCAATCCTTCCATGCATATGCATGCTTAACTCAGCACGGTGACAATAGCATAAGCGGGCGATAACATCATGGATAGCTGTGTTTCTGCTCTTGTCATTTCCATGAGCTATCTCTCCATAGTTGATATCTCCTTCCTTAGGGTTTTCTTTGACAAAACTTCGAGTTCTCATGCTCCTTGTTTCATTATTTCTCCAATACACCTTGATCTCGGTATTGACAGCTTCCATAGTCTGCCAAGTTCCATAAGGGTAGCCTTCCTAGGTCACACAAATCTGAAAATTCTTTGGAGCCTCCAATTCTCCTAGTCTTCAGAGTCTTCAACAGTTGTAGTTTCCATTATCATAATGTATGGTAAAATCCTCTTCATTCTGAATGATCTCGGTTGTCCGATATCTTGTACTTCTTGGAGTGGTCTCATCAGTCGAATCTTCGTGTGGTCAAAAGGGGAAAGGGGTATGGTCTCACTAAAGGGAGTTTTTTGAATAAGCTCAGAAGATAAGAGAGGTAAAAGATCTTTTTTGAAAGGGAAAGTTGTAGAGAAAAGTCTTTACTATGGGCTTGCCAGTTTCTAGGGTCACGTCCTACAGTCAACATGTGCTCTGATACCATCTTGTAGCGACCCGACCCGAATGGATCAAGTCTCTGTGCTTAAGTGTCATCCCTGGATCGGTATGCTGACACACACATTACTCGAGGATTTATAACAGAGGTAAATCACATGTATAAGTAACGTAAATACTATTACCTCAATCCAAAATAGCGGAAGTAACAAGGTTGTGGATTCCCATCAACACCAACGGCAAAGTTGAGTGTAGAAATCGTAACCCTAACGTATTACTTACTCGTCGTAAGAAATCCTGCAACATGAGACGTTGCAGCCACAGAGGGTCAGTACATTGAATGTACTGGCAAATTCACACCATAGAGAATGATGAATAAAGGCTATCACTACATGCATATTTGGCTGGTAGAAAAGGTCTATGGTTATAGGTTTTTTCGAAAAGCCAAGTTTTCCCTACTGCAAAGGAATAAATTTTATTTAACTATCATGGTGGTTGTTAAACATTGAGAATGGTTTACAGCATTCTCAATCCCACTTAAGTAACATCATTAAACCCAACAATATTCATTTAAAGTAACATGATGAGATCAATAGGATAATCCAAGAACTAGATACTCAAGATGTCCATAATCGGGGACACGGCTAACCATGATTAGTTTATACACTCTGCAGAGGTTTGCACACTTTTCCCCACAAGACTCGATTGCCTCCGTTTGGTTTCTCGCACTACAAGGTGTTTGAGAAGACGGATGACCGAGACATAGTCTTTCAGAAGCGCTAGCACCTTACGATCGGGTAGACCGTACCACCTACATCCCCTACATCTGCTAATCTACCACTGTAAGAGTTCGCACAACTTAGTCAACTATGCTAGAGCCCATAATAGCTTGTGGCTGCACACAGAAGTTTCTAGCATGAATAATCTCATGATCCCTTTGAGCCTGGGTGGCGGTCCATAAAAAAACAGGCAATCCTGGTCTACCCAGGTGCCTAGACAGGCAATCCTGGAATACCCAGGTGCCTCAATCCACCCAGATGTGTGTTTAAGTTGCCACCTTAAGTAAACCCTTAATTAACAATCTCACATCTGTCGTGAATACTCTCAAAACCCAATCCACGTCTACAAGCATAGCATGGCACTATAAGCATAACATAATAGTAACTCCCAAGGTTTGAATGCAGGGCAATAGGTTCCTACCTCATCAACTACTTCCCAATACCCACATGTTATCAATCCTGCTCATGCAACGTTTGAGGGTGAAACTAATGCATAAAAACTAGGTATGAAGGGGGATATGATCAAAGTGTGAACTTGCCTGCAATGTTGATGAAGATGATTCGCACTCATAACTCTTGATAGTTCTACTCGTCACACTTCAGTCAATCTATCGTAAGCAAGCAATAGTAACCACACATAAGCAACCATTCAAAAGATCAGTAAGATCGAAGAAGACGATTCGGAAAACTTCAAAACCAAGCAAATAACTCTTGCAACATACAACAATTTCTAACAGTACCAAAATTATGTGAATTTGGCCTTATTAGAATGTTTAGGTCAAGAGCTTCGATTTGCAAAAAGAATCAACTCAAACGGAGCTACGAAACTAAAGTTATGATCAAACGAAGTTTGAATTCAAATCTGATCTAATTAAAAAATTTAAACTTTTCAAAAACATGTTTGAGTTGGATTACTGGATAGAGGGGATCATAACGAAGACGTGGGCGTTGGTTTCGTTGGATTTGAACTAACGAGTAAAAAGTTATAGTCCTTTGAAGTACAGGGACTATTCTGTAAATAAACTATTCACAAATGGGTCTCTGGCCGAAAATTAAAAGAAAAAGAAAAACTCTATCGAGCAAACGCTCGCTATAGAACCTAAAACGACGAAAACAGTTCGCTAAAGAAGCTAACTAATGAACGTTCACTACATAAATAAACCTAAACAAAACCGGTTTTATAACAAAACCGATCTAGGGTTTTTTTTAACAAAAACCAAACCGGTGAATGGGGCGGTCTATTACCGGTTCGTGGCGTCGGCGGCGGCGGTTTCCGGCGAGGGAGGCGAGGCGGCGCGGCGGTTCCGGCGAGCGCGGCGAGGCAGGGCGGCGCGGGGCGGCGGCGGCGATGCGCGGCAAGGGGTGCGGAGGCGCGGGGCGGGCACTGGGTGGCGTCGGCGGCGCTAGGCGGCGCAGGGCAGCAGCGCGCGGGCGGCGGCGGCGAGCAGCTTGGCAGCGCGATTCGGCGAGAGAGAGAGGAGGCGGGGTCCGGGGAGCGGCGCTATATAAAGGGGGGGCTGGGGAGGCTTGCGGGAGGGGCAAGGCGAGGCGGCGGAGGAGTCCGCGGCGGCTACGGCGATGGCCGGCGGAGCGTGCGCGTGCGGGACTCCGGCGAGAGGTCGGGGACGAACTCGACAGGTGGGTCCCACCTGTCGGTGGCTGAGCGAGGCGGCGGCCGATCGCAGGCGCGAGTGGGCGAGTGGAGCGGCTTCGGGCGCGGCTGGGCTCTGGGCCGTGGCCTGGCCTGGGAGCTGGGCCGGCCCAGTCGGTGGAACAGTTTTTTTAACATTTTCGAGACAAATAAAATAATAACGGCAAAAATCAAAATAATATATAGGCATATAATATATCAAAATTTTCAGAAAAAGATTTTCTACGACATGAACATTTTTATAATATCAAATAAAATCAACACAAATTCAGATAAATCAAAGAGTGCTACTGGTCTATTAAAATCCAGCAAAAATCATTTTAAAAATACCAAAATGATTTCAATTTAATTTTTCTCCAATTTTCTAATGTAGGGAATCATGTTACTCTAATTTCCATATATTTTATTTTTGGAGAAAAATTATTTGAATAAAACTCAATGAACTCCAAATTGAAAATAAATTCAAAAGAACTTTGAATTAAATTCTTTGAAACTCCCAACTCATATTTCATATAATTTGAAGAAGTCATTTTATCTTCTCTCATGAAAATCATTGAGCTGCATGAAGTTTATGAATTGAAATATTTCCAAATGAAATTCAATTATTTTCAAATACCCTTTCATTTAATTTAAATGGAAGAAGTCATATCATCTTCGCTTAAGGGTTTTGTATTTGAAAATAATTTGAATTCATGGAGATCAGAAGGCAAATATGAAAGTTTGGGAAAGTCCTTTTATTCCCTCTCATTTAACTTTCAAAAAGTTTTGAATTCACTCACTTTCAGACAATCAATCAAACAATCAATCAAATCTATCTATTTATTATAACATTCCAAAATTTAGAATTTTGGGGTGTTACAACCTTTGAGGGTGGAATACCAAAGAAACTTGGAGATCCAGGAGTACCCACTATACCATGCTCCATTAAAAGAAACTATTTTAAAATTGCTTTATGTGATCTTGGAGCCGGTGTTAGTGTTATGCCTCTCTCTTTATATCATAGACTTGATTTGAATAAGTTGACACCTACTGAAATATCTTTGCAAATGGCTGATAAATCAACTGCTATACCTGTCGGTATATGTGAGGATGTGCTTGTTGTAGTTGCAAACGTTACTATTTTAACGGACTTTGTTATTCTTGATATTCCCGAGGACGATAGTATGTCTATTATTCTTGGAAGACCCTTTTTGAACACTGCAAGGGCTGTTATTGATTGCACTAAAGGCAATGTCACTTTTCATGTTAATGGTAATGAGCATACGGTACACTTTCCGAGGAAACAACCTCAAGTTCATAATATCAATTCTATTGGAAAAATTCCATCGATTATATTTGGAGGTTTTGAATTTCCTCTTCCTACTGTCAAGAAGAAATATGATATTCTTATTATTGGGGATGTGCACATCCTCGTTGAGGTAACATAGTGTTATTCGAAATTTCTCTGGTTCCATGTTATTCAGAATGAGTTTGTTAACAAGACCTGATCAACCTTGTTAGTGGATTCCTTTTGATGAGCATGAGATGGATGAAACTAGAAGGCACAACCTTCTGTACCCCACTTTTACTTTCTGTTATTTATATTAAATAAAATAAAAATAAATTTTTTTCTGTCTGTTATCTGATTATCCGCGTAATATAAAAATACCCCGAAAATAAAAGTTCTCCAAATGCCCTGAAATTTAAATATGATTTTTTCTAGAATATTTGAGAATATTTGGTACTGAGAACACAGCAGGGGGGGTCATCCACCTGGCCACGAGGGTGGAGGGCGCGCCCTACCCCCCCTGGGCGCTCCCCTCTGCCTCGTGGGCCCACGGTGGCCCTCCTCCACTTATCCTTTCACCCACACACTCCTTCCTCCCACAAACACGAACAACCAGCTCAAACCCGAGTCCAAGCTCGTTTTGCTGCCATTTTCGATCTCCTTTCTCAAAGCACCTCTCACAAAACTGCTTGGGGAGATTGTTCCTTGGTATGTGACTCCTCCATTGGTCCAATTAGTTTTTGTTCTAGTGCTTTATTCATTGCAAATTTGTGCTGCCTAGGTGACCATGTTCTTGAGCTTGCATGTCAAATTTATATGGTTCTAAGTAGTTTTGATGCATGATATAGGCTCTAGGCACTTGTAGGAGTAGTTTCTATCAATATTATTGAGTTTGGTTTAGTTTTATTTTGAAGTTACTAAAAATTTCAGAATTTTTCAGAAAATGATGAAGAGACTTTTGAGGGGCTCATCGAGCCGAAGCTCGAAGGAAAAGGCACAGAAGCCCAAGTATAATTTGCCTCGCATCGCGGAGGTTCGGTCGTGTGAATGGCCTTCTGATGATTTCTTGAGAGCAGCCGAGATTTATGAAGATTTTTATGAATTGGCCAAGAATGCAGGCCTCACCGCTTTCCTCCACGACCAACGTGATCAGTATCTCTTACTCACAAATATCTTTGTGTAAAACTTTCATTTCCATTCTAGGAGCTCACCACCTACGGTGGAGTTTTATTTATATGATGAGCATAAGGAGATGTCACTTTATGATTTTTGTCCGGTTTGTTTAGTCCCTTTCGAGGGCAAGATAGAGGAACCACATTGCGAGGATGTGGATGGGTTTATTGATACTATCATTGTAGGGGAAACAAGGAAGGTTTTCGATGCACGAATCACTAGCATGCATTTTCCTATTTTACGCTATTTTGCATTATTTGCTAGTCGTTGTTTAATTGGTCGTGGAAGCTGTGGAAACCTTAGTGTTCTTGATATTATTATTTTGCTCCACAGTTTATTTAGTGATAACTCTGTTAGTATGGGTGGCATTATTGCTAAACGGTTAAGTCTGAACCGTACAAAGGGCCCCATCTTTGGAGGCATCTATGCTTCACGCCTAGCTGCACATTTTAACATACCTATTAGGCATTATGAGAAGGAAGAAAAAGTGCCGACTCGTGTTTATTTATATTACAAGAGTATGGTGGCACATGATTTTGTTGTTAAGAATAGGGAAGGAGAGCTTAAATACAAACTATTCTTTGATAAACATCATCCTGAGACTATTACCCTGCCCGCTCCTTCCTTGTTTGATTTATCTGCAGGCCAGTATCTTGTTCTGTTAGAGGCTATTCACGCCTATCGGAACCCTACATCAGCCACAGAGCCAGAGCCAGAACCACAAGTTGATCCTCCACGACAGTCTAATTACCAGTGGAACCCGGAGATGATTGCCAACCAGTGGCAATCGGAGTCTTCTTCTTCATTGCAGTATGACCCCAACTATTATTATGGATATCCGCCAGGCCAACCGTGGCCATAGACCAACTTAGGCCAAAAGCCTAAGCTTGGGGGAGTACATATTTCCCACCAACATTACATTTATGTTCACACACTCATTGCTAGATGTCGGTGCTCATACTTTTTCATTGTATCATCCATGCTAGTTTATTTCCTTTTTTATGCTTTCTTCTTGTGTGTTTAATAAACCTTAAGAAAAACCAAAAAAAATTAGTTGTAGCTTTTAATTAGTTTACTTTCCATGCTTGTAGTAGTAATTAAAAAGAAAACCCAAAAATATTTCATGTTCTTCTTTTGCTTGTTGGGAGCTTTCCCGTGTAAATAGTTGTATTTATTTTCTTTTCTTTGGGGTTCGATAGGAGAAGACCATGATTAAATTGTTGAAGTGGCTCTTATATGCATTATTGTTGATCTGACAAAAGAGCCCATATTACCTTGTCTTCTCCTGTTTATTGAATGCTTGCAGATTCCAACTTAGTCCAATGCACGTGCACTATCATTATTATTCACATCATTCGGTCGTGCAAGTGAAAGGCAATAATGACAATATATGATGAACTTGTTGAGATGAGAAAAGCTGGTATGAACTCAACCTCTTTTGTTTTTGTAAATATGATTAGTTCATCGTTCCTGATTCAGCCTATTATGAATAAACATGTTTGCAATGACAACTAGAGATCATAGTTTCTTGTGCCATGCTTGATTAGCTATGAGTTATAATGGTTTACCTTGCGTGCCAACATGCTATTAAAATGGTTATGATGTGGTATGATAGGGTGGTATCCTCCTCTGAATGATTTAAGTGACTTGACTTGGCGCATGTTCACGCATGTAGTTGAAACAAAATCAACATAGCCTTCACGATATTTATGTTCATGGTGGATTATATCCTACTCATGCTTGCATTCGGTGTTGATTAATTTTAATGCATGTCCATGACTATTGTCGCTCTCTACCTGGTCGCTTCCCAGTCTTTTTCTATCCTTCACCTGTACTAAGCGGGAATACTGCTTGTGCATCCAACTCCATAAACACCAAAGTTATTCCATATGAGTCCACCATACCTACCTATATATGGTATCTACCTTCCGTTCCAAGTAAATTTTTATGTGCCAAACTCTAAACCTTCAAATAAATATCATGTTTTGTATGTTCGAATAGCTCATGTATCAACTAGGGTTGTCCGTATCTTCCATGTTAGGTGGGTTATTCTCAAGAGGAGTGGACTCTTCTCCTCACTCACGAGAAAATGGATGGTCATCGGGATGCCCAGTCCCATGCTTTATGCAAACTAAATCAAAATAATTGCAAACAAAACTTCCCCTGGGACTCTTGTTAGTTGAAGGCACTCGTTGTTTCGAGCAAGCCATGGATTGATGCTTGTTGGTGGAAGGGGAGTATAAACTTTACCATTTTGTTTGGGAACAGCCTATAATGTGTGTAGCATGGAAGATATCGCCATCTCTTGGTTGTTATGTTGACAATGAAAGTATACCGCTCAAAATATTATTCACCTCTATTTCAAAACCGAGCTCTGGCACCTCTACAAATCCCTACTTCCCTCTGCGAAGGGCCTATCTATTTACTTTTATGCTGAGTCATCAACCTCTTATTAAAAAGCACCAGTTGGAGAGCACCGCTGTCATTTGCATTCATTATTGTTAGTTTACATTGGGTATGACTTGACTGGATCTCTTTTACCATGAATTACAATGTCTAATCAGTCCTTGATCTTTAAAGGTGCTCTACATTTATGTTTTGCGGTCTCAGAAAGGGCTAGCGAGATACCATCTTGTTATATCATATTATGATTGTTTTGAGAAAGTGTTGTCATCCGAGATTTATTATTATTGCTAGCTAGTTGATTATGCCATTGATATGAGTAAACTTGAGACCTAAGCGTTATTGCAAATGTGGTTAGTTATAATCTTTGCTGAAAACTTGAATGCTGGCTTTACATATTTACAACAACAAGAGCAAACAGAGTTTGTAAAAGTTTTCTTTATCACTTTCAGTTTGTCAACTAAATTGCTTGAGGACAAGCAAAGGCTTAAGCTTGGGGGAGTTGATACGTCTCCGTCGTATCTACTTTTCCAAACACTTTTGCCCTTGTTTTGGACTCTAACTTGCATGATTTGAATGGAACTAACCCGGACTGACGCTGTTTTCAGCAGAATTACCATGGTGTTATTTATGTGTAGAAACAAAAGTTCTCGGAATGACCTGAAACTTCACGGAGCAACTTTTTGGAAATATAAAAAATACCTGCAAAAGATAAAGGCCGGGGGGGCCACCACCTGTCCACGAGGGTGGGGGGCGCGCCCCCTACCTCGTGGGCCCCTGGAGCTCCTCCGACTCCAACTCCAACTCTATATATTTGGTTTCGGGGAGGAAAAAATCAAAGAGAAGGATTCATCACATTTTACGATACGGAGCCGCCACCAAGCCCTAAAACCTCTCGGGAGGGCTGATCTGGAGTCCGTTCAGGGCTCCGGAGAGGGGAATCCGTCGCCATCATCATCATCAACCATCCTCCATCACCAATTTCATGATGCTCACCGCCGTGCGTGAGTAATTCCATCATACGCTTGCTGGACGGTGATGGGTTGGATGAGATCTATCATGTAACCGAGTTAGTTTTGTTAGGGTTTGATCCCTAGTATCCACTATGTTCTGAGATTGATGTTGCTATGACTTTGCTATGCTTAATGCTTGTCACTAGGGCCCGAGTGCCATGATTTCAGATCTGAACCTATTATGTTTTCATCAATATATGAGAGTTTTTTATCCTATCTTGCAAGTCTATAGTCACCTATTATGTGTTATGATCCGTTAACCCCGAAGTGACAATAATCGGGATACTTACCGGTGATGACCGTAGTTTGAGGAGTTCATGTATTCACTATGTGTTAATGCTTTGTTCCAGTACTCTATTAAAAGGAGGCCTTAACATCCATTAGTTTCCGTAAGTACCCCGCTGCCACGGGAGGGTAGGACAAAAGATGTCATGCAAGTTCTTTTCCATAAGCATGTATGACTATATTCAGAATACATGCCTACATTACATTGATGAACTGGAGCTAGTTCTGTGTCACCCTAGGTTATGACTGTTACATGATGAACCGCATCCGGCATAATTCTCCATCACCGATCCATTGCCTACGAGCTTTCCATATACTCTTCTCCGCTTACTTATTTTTCGGTTGCTATTGCTATCATCACTACAAAATACCAAAAACATTACTTTTGCTACCTTTACCTTTTGCTACTACTACTATCATATTACTTTGCGACTAAACACTTTGCTGCAGATACTAAGTTTCCAGGTGTGGTTGAATTGACAACTCAGCTGCTAATACTTGAGAATATTCTTTGGCTCCCCTTGTGTCGAATCAATAAATTTGGGTTGAATACTCTACCCTCGAAAACTGTTGCGATCCCCTATACTTGTGGGTTATCAAAGTTCCCTTTCTTTCCATTGCCCTTTTACTTGAAACTAGTGGTCTTGTCAACCATCAACACTTGATGTTTTTCTTGATTTCTACCTTCGTCGATTTTAGCATCACGAAGAGCTTGGGAATCGTTTCCGTTATCCCTTGCATATTATAGTTCATCACGAAGTTCTAGTAACTTGGTGATAGTGACTAGAGAACTCTGTCAATCACTATCTTATCTGGAAGATTAACTCCCACTTGATTCAAGTGATTGTAGTACTCAGACATTCTAAGCACATGCTCACTAGTTGAGCTATTCTCCTCCATCTTGTAGGCAAAGTACTTGTCAGAGGTCTCAAACCTCTCGACTCAGGCATGAGTCTGAAATACCAATTTCAGCTCTTGGAACATCTTATATGCTCCGTGGCGTTCAAAACATTTTTGAAGTCCCGGTTATAAGCCGTAAAGCATGGTGCACTAAACTATCAAGTAGTCATCATACCGAGCTTTGTCAAACGTTCATAACGTGTGCATATGCTCCTGAAATAGGTCTGTCACCTAGCGGTGCATCAAGGACATAATTTTTCTGTGCAGCCATGAGGATAATCCTCAGATCACGGATCCAATCCGCATCATTGCTACTAACATCTTTCAACTTAGTTTTTCTCTAGGAACATATCAAAAATAAACGGGGAGCTATATCGCGAGCTATTGATCTACAACATAGATATGCAAATACTATCAGGACTAAGTTCATGATAAATTTAAGTTCAATTAATCATATTACTTAAGAACTCCCACTTAGATAGACATCCCTCTAATCATCTAAGTGATCACGTGATCCATATCAACTAAACCATGTCCGATCATCACGTGAGATGGAGTAGTTTTCAATGGTGAACATCACTATGTTGATCATATCTACTATATGATTCATGCTCGACCTTTCGGTCTCAGTGTTCCGAGGCCATATCTGCATATGTTAGGCTCGCCAAGTTTAACCCGAGTATTTCTGCGTGTGCAAAACTGTTTTGCACCCGTTGTATATGAACGTAGAGCTTATCACACCCGATCATCACGTGGTGTCTCGGCACGACAAACTTTGGCAACAGTGCATACTCAGGGAGAACACTTGTACCTTGAAATTTAGTGAGAGATCATTTTATAATGCTACCACTGAACTAAGCAAAAATAAGATGTATAAAAGATAAGGGTTTTTATCATTTTTGCCACTAGTTGTGTCCCACTACTCAGTTTTGCCATTAGAAGTTACAACTACTCAAAAATGCCATCGATCCGTGAGATGTTTGCTCAAAAATGCCATCGTTCCATTAGATGTTTCCTCAAAAATGCCATTAGACATCGTTATTTTCACATCAAACTCAGACCATGTTATATGACAAAAATAAGCCTAGACCCACATGTCAGTTCTCTCTATCTCACAATGATAAGTGTGGCCCCACTTGTCAGGAGTAACCAAGCGAATAATTTTATAGGAAAATAAGAACATCGTTGGGATCAAGTGGGCCCCACACTTTATTGTAGTAAGATAGAAGGAGAGCTGGCATGCTGGTTCATAGGTATTTATGTCATTATAACATGGCAAAAGAGATTTGAGATCACAATAATGGTGCCCAGTGGCATTTTTGAACATGTGTCTAACAAAGCGATGGCATTTTTGAGCAGTTGAAATTCCTAGTGGAAAAACTGAGTAGTGGGACATGACCGATGGCATAAATGATAAAAACCCAAAAGATAAACATCACATGCAATCCAAATATGTGACATGATATGGCCATCATCATCTTGTGCTTTTCATCTCCATCTCCAAAGTACTGTCATGATCTCCATTGTTACCGGCATGACACCATGATCTACATCATCTTGATCTTTTATCAACATGCCGTCACATGGTCGTCTCACCAGCTATTGCTTTTGCAACTATTGCTATCTCATAGCGATAAAGTAAAGCAATTACATGGCACTTGCATCTTATGCAATAAAGAGACAACCATAAGGCTTCTGCCAGTTGTCGATAACTTCAACAAAACATGATCATCTCATACAACAACTTATATCTCATCACGTCTTGACCATATCACATCACAACATGCCCTGCAAAAACAAGTTAGACGTCCTCTACTTTGTTGTTGCAAGTTTTACGTGGCTGCTACGGGCTGAGCAAGAACCGTTCTTACCTACACATCAAAAAAACCACAACGTGGTATAGTGATTGCTTTTTGATCTTCAGAAAGAACCCTGTTCATTGAATCCGATTCAACTAAAGCTGGAGAAACAGACGCCCACTAGCCACCTGTGTGCGAAGCACGTCGGTAGAACCAGTCTCGCATAAGCATACTCGTAATGTCGGTCTGGGCCACTTCATCCAACAATGCCGCTGAATCAAGAATCAACTAGTGACGGCAAGCAATATGTATATACCCACGCCCATAACTTCTTTGTGTTCCACTCGTGCATATAACATCTACGCATAAATCTGGCTCTGATGCCACCGTTGGGGAACGTAGTAATTTCAAAAAAATTCCTACGCACACGCAAGATCATGGTGATGCATAGCAACGAGAGAGGAGAGTATCGTCCACGTACCCTCGTAGACCGTAAGCGGAAGCATTATGAGAATGCGGTTGATGTAGTCGTACGTCTTCACGATCCGACCGATCCAAGTACCGAATGTACGGCACCTCCGAGTTCAGCACACATTCAGCTCGATGACGTCCCACGAACTCCGATCCAACAGAGCTTCACGGGAGAGTTCCGTCAGCACGACAGCGTGATGACAGTGATGATGTTGCTACTGACGCAGGGCTTTGCCTAAGCACCGCTACGATATGATCGAGGTGGATTATGGTGGAGGGGGGCACCGCACACGACTAAGGGATCAATGATCAACTTGTGTGTCTATGGGGTGGCCCTGGCCACGTATGTAAATGAGTGGAGGAGGGGGAAGGGCCGACCCTCCTATGGCGCGCCCTGGGGAGTCATACTCCCACCGGGAGTAGGATTCCCCCTTCCATGTAGTAGGAGTAGGAGATAAGGAAAGGGAAAAGAGAAGAGAAGGAAGGAGGGGGCGCCGCCCCTCCCCCTAGTCAAATTCGGACTAGGCCTTGGGGGCGCGCAACCTCCTCTTTCTCTTTACCCTAAAGCCCACTAAGGCCCATATACTCCCCGGCGAATTCCCGTAACTCTCATGTACTCCGAAATATACCCGAATCACTCGGAACCTTTTCGGTGTCCGAATATAGTCGTCCAATATATCGATCTTTACGTATCGACCATTTTAAGACTCCTCGTCATGTCCCCGATCTCATCCGGGACTCCGAACTACCTTCGGTACATCAAAACACATAAACTCATAATACCGATCGTCACCGAACGTTAAGCGTGCGGACCCTACGGGTTCGAGAACTATGTAGACATGACCGAGACTCATCTCTAGTCAATAACCAATAGCGGAACCTAGATGCTCATATTGGTTCCTACATATTCTACGGAGATCTTTATCGGTCAAACGCATAACAACATACGTTGTTCCCTTTGTCATCGGTATGTTACTTACCCGAGATTCGATCATCGGTATCTCAATACCTAGTTCAATCTCGTTACCAGCAAGTCTCTTTACTCGTTCTGTAATGCATCATCCCGCAACTAACTCATCGGTTACATTGCTTGCAAGGCTTATAGTGATGTGCATTACCGAGAGGGCCCAGAGATACCTCTCCGACAATCGGAGTGACAAATCCTAATCTTGATCTATGCCAACTCAACAAGTAACATCGGAGACACCTATAGAGCACCTTTATAATCACCCAGTTACGTTGTGATGTTTGGTAGCACACAAAGTATTCCTCCGGTATTCGGGAGTTGCATAATCTCATAGTCATAGGAACATGTATAAGTCATGAAGAAAGCAATAGCAACAAACTAAACGGTCATTGTGCTAAGCTAACGGATGGGTCAAGTCAATCACATCATTCCCTAATGATGTGATCCCGTTAATCAAATGACAACTCATGTCTATGGCTAGGAAACTTAACCATCTTTGATTCAACGAGCTAGTCAAGTAGAGGCATACTAGTGACACTTTGTTTGTCTATGTATTCACACATGTACTAAGTTTTCGGTTAATACAATTCTAGCATGAATAATAAACATTTATCATGATATAAGGAAATATAAATAACAACTTTATTATTGCCTATAGAGCATATTTCCTTCAAATAGTGATCCAGGAGTGGATCACTAGACAGCGGTCAAAATTATCCTCAATAGAATAAGTAAATATTTCTTGGTTATGGAGGTGATAAAGAGTTCATCGTAAAGAGTTACATCGATGCAAGCTTTAACATCGATCTGGATGACTCTGAGTCTCAATCTGGATACATATTTGAAGTGGGAGCAATTAGCTAGAATAGCTCCATGCAGAGCATTGTAGACATATAAATTTGCAAAATACATACGGCTCTGAATGTGACAGACCTGTTGACTAAACTTCTCTCACAAGCAAAACATGATCACACCTTAAGTACTATTTGGGTGTTAATCACATAGCAATGTGAACTAGATTATTGACTCTAGTAAACCCTTTGGGTGTTAGCCACATTGCGATGTGAACTAATCACATAAAGATGTGAACTATTGGTGTTAAATCACATGATGATGTGAACTAGATTATTGACTCTAGTGCAAGTGGGAGATTGAAGGAAATATGGCCTAGAGGCAATAATAAAGGTGTTATTTATATTTCCTTATATCATGATAAATGTTTATTATTCATGCTAGAATTGTATTAACCGGAAACTTGGTACATGTTTGAATACATATACAAACAGAGTGTCCCTAGTATGCCTCTACTTGACTAGCTCGTTAATCAAAGATGGTTAAGTTTCCTAACCATAGACATATGTTATCATTTGATGAACGGGATCACATCATTAGAGAATGATGTGATGGACAAGACCCATCCGTTAGCTTAGCATAATGATCGTTAAGTTTTATTGATATTGCTTTCTTCATGACTTATACATGTTCCTCTGACTATGAGATTATGCAACTCCCGAATACCGGAGGAACACCTTGTGTGCCATCAAATATCACAACGTAACTGGGTGATTATAAAGATGCTCTATAGGTGTCTCCGAAGATGTTTGTTGAGTTGGCATAGATCGAGATTAGGATTTGTCACTCCGTGTATCGGAGATGTATCGCCGGGCCGTCTCGATAATGCACATCACTATAAGCCTTGCAAGTAATGTGACTAATGAGTTAGTTACGGGATGATGCATTAAGAAACGAGTAAAGAGACTTGCCGGTAACGATATTGAACTAGGTATGATGATACCGACGATCGAATAACATACCGATGACAAAGGGAATGACGTATGTTGTTATGCGGTTTGACCGATAAAGATCTTCGTAGAATATGTAGGAGCCAATATGAGCATCCAGGTTTCGCTATTGGTTATTGACCGGAGATGTGTCTCGGTCATGTCTACATAGTTCTCGAACCCGTAGGGTCCGCACGCTTAACATTCGATGAGGATTTATATTATGAGTTATGTGATTTGATGACTGAAGTTTGTTCGGAGTCCCGGATGAGATCATGGACATGACGAGGAGTCTCGAAACGGTCGAGAGGTAAAGATCGATATATTGGAAGGCTATATTGGGACACCAGGATGGTTCCGAGTGATTCGGGTATTTTTCGGAGTACCGGAGAGTTACGGGAATTCGCCGGGGAAGTTAATGGGCCTTATTGGGCTTTAGTGGAGAGATGGAAGAAGGGCCACGAAGTGGCGCGCGCCTCCTCCCTTTCCCAAACCGAATTGGACAAGGGGTGGGGGCGCGGCTCCCCCTTTCCTTCTCCTTCTCCCTCCTTTCCTTCTTTCCTACTCCGAACAGGAAAGGGAATCCTACTAGAACTTGGGAGTCCTACTAGGACTCTCTACACTTGGCGCATCCCTAGGAGCGCCGGTCTCTCTCCCTCCCTCCTTTATATACGTGGGAGGGGGGCATCCCAAAGGCACACCAAGTTTTCTCTTAGCCGTGTGCGATGCCCTCCTCCATAGTTACACACCTCGATCATATCGTTGTAGAGCTTAGGCGAAGCCCTGCGCCGGTAACTTCATCATCAACGTCAACACGCCGTCGTGCTGACGAAACTCTCCCTCGTACTTAACTGGATCAAGAGTTCGAGGGACGTCATCGTGCTGAACATGTACTGGACACGGAGGTGCCTTACGTTCGGTACTTGGATCGGTTGGATCGTGAAGATGTTCGACTATATCAACCGTGTTACTAAACGCTTCCGCTTTCGGTCTACGAGGGTACGTGGACACACTCTCCCCTCTCGTTGCTATGCATCTCCTAGTTAGATCTTGCGTGATCATAGGAAAATTTTGAATTGCTACGTTCCCTAACAAGCATACCATGTCCCCAATGCCGAGTCCACTCACAGGTCGTGCTTCAACGCTCTCAAGTGCGCACAATACTTGTTGCATTCTTGTTGGATGAACAACCACCTGTTTTGGATGGAGGTGATGCCACAGTCGCTCGTAAATTTGTAGGGCACAAACAACTTTCTTTCATGGAATGTTTTGTGAACTCTTGTCCAAAAACAAGTCCCTTTTGTTGCGCACCGGTCCTCGGATCTTGACTAATCTCCATCCAACATTGGCAAATCAACTTGTCCTCTTCTTTATGAGTATGAACCCATACGAATGCTCTTCTTCCTCTTTTGTGCTTCCGCTCTTTGGGTGAGCTCGTCGATGAACAATGGCTCGCCCCCAATAACAATGCATTCTTCTTCATCACCATCACCTTCACAATAGATGTAATGATCTTCATGCCACGAGTCACCATGGTTGTAGTCAGCATGGTCGTGGGCCTCATTGTCTTCATTGGCAACGTACCGGGCGCGACCATCCTGACTTTGGGTCTCCTCGGGATTGTAGGCACCGCCGTGCCCACCCTCGTAGATCACATTCTCCATGAACTGGCTGTAGAAGGGGTCGTCGACCGTTGACGTTGGTGTTGGCATTTCGTCGAACAGGACGCAGGGTGACGACATGGTGCCCGTAGATGGCGACCGTGCTTGCTTTCTTTGCATCTCGACGAACGGCCAACCGCCACTGCTGGACCCCGACGTGACGTTGAGGTCAATGATGGTTGAGGGGCGCGGGGTGGACGGCGCGATCACGCCAAAGTTCGGCGACCCCGAAAAACGGGTCTGGCCATCGTGCCTTGGCGGGGGAAAACCGGGCGACAAAGGCATGGCCCGCGACGTTGGCGAGGGGCAGTGCTGAGGCCTGGCGACCGGCGAGCCTGTGCTCGCCGGGCCGACGGCCGCTCCAGAGAAACCCGCGCAGACGGCAAAGCCCAAGCATGAGGAGGGCGTGCGCTTTGTTGATGATTGTTGGGGAACGTTGCAGAAAACAAAAAAAATTCCTACTCGTTTCACCAAGATCTATCTAGGAGTTCATCTAGCAACGATTCATCAGATGCATCTACATACCTTGTAGATCGCGTGCGGAAGCGTTCAAAGAACGGTGATGATGTAGTCGTACACGACGTGATCCAAATCATCGATGACCAAGCGCCGAACGGACGACACCTCCGCGTTCAACACACGTACGGGACGGGGAATGTCTCCTCCTTCTTGATCCAGCAAGGGGGAAGGAGAGGTTGATGAAGATCCAGCAGCACGACGGCGTGGTGGTGGATGCAGGGCGTCACAGTAGCAGGGCTTCGCCTATACTACGAGAGAGAGACGTAACGGGGAGAGAGGGAGGCGCCAGGGGCTGGTGTGTCAAGTCCCTCCTCTCCCCCACTATATATAGGAGGGCCAAGGGGGGGTGGTGCGCAGCCTAGGAGATCTGATCTCCTAGGTGCGGCGGCCAGGGGGAGGATTCCCTCCCCCCAAGGCACCTAGAGATGCCTTCCACCACTTGGACTCCTCCCCCATGGAAACCCTAGGCGCATGGGCCTAGTAGGGCTGGTGCCCTTGGCCCATGTAGGCCAAGGCGCACCCCCTACAGCCCATGTGGCCCCCCGGGACAGGTGGCCCCACCCGATGGGCCCCCGGGACCCCTCCGATGGTCCCGGTACAATACCGATAACCCCGAAACTTGTCCCGATGGCCGAAACAGCACTTTCTATATATAATTCTTTACCTCCGGACCATTCCAGAACTCCTCGTGACGTTCGGGATCTCATCCGGGACTCCGAACAACATTCGGGTTCCTGCATATACATATCTTCACAACCCTAGCGTCACCGAACCTTAAGTGTGTAGACCCTACGGGTTCGGGAGACAAGCAGACATGACCGAGACGACTCTCCGGTCAATAACTAACAGCGGGATCTGGATACCCATGTTGGCTCCCACATGCTCCACGATGATCTCATCGGATGAACCACGATGTCGAGGATTCAATCAACCCCGTATGCAATTCCCTTTGTCAATCGATATGTTACTTGCCCGAGATTCGATCGTCGGTATCCCAATACCTCGTTCAATCTCGTTACCGGCAAGTCACTTTACTCGTACCGTAATGCATGATCCCGTGACCAGACACTTGGTCACTTTGAGCTCAGTATGATGATGCATTACCGAGTGGGCCCAGTGATACCTCTCCGTCATACGGAGTGACAAATCCCAGTCTTGATCCATGTCAACCCAACAGACACTTTCGGAGATACCCGTAGTATACCTTTATGGTCACCCAGTTATGTTGTGACGTTTGGTATACCCAAAGCACTTCTACGGTATCCGGGAGTTACACGATCTCATGGTCTAAGGAAAAGATACTTTGACATTGGAAAACTCTAGCAAACGAACTATACGATCTTGTGCTATGTTTAGGATTGGGTCTAGTCCATCACATCATTCTCCTAATGATGTGATCTCGTTATCAATGACATCCAATGTCCATAGTCAGGAAACCATGACTATCTGTTGATCAATGAGCTAGTCAACTAGAGGCTTACTAGGGACATGTTGGTGTCTGTTATTCACACATGTATTACGATTTCCGGATAATACAATTATAGCATGAATAAAGACAATTATCATGAATAAGGAAATATAATAATAATGCTTTTATTATTGCCTCTAGGGCATATTTCCAACAATGATGTCCTCCTTCTCGTCGACCTCGGCCTTGCGCCACGTGGCCTCCACCGCATCGTGCTCGGCGGCGAACTTGGCCGCGGCGTTCTTGCCCTTGACGACCGCCCTCCGGTTCCTCCTCTTCACCGATTCCGCGTCCATCTTTGCGAGCTCCTTCAGCGTGCATTCCGAACGCGGCTTCCTCGGACCCTTGGCCGCCTTCTTCTTCACCTTTCCTGGTGGGTCGATGGCCTGTCCATCGGAATTCGACGGGGCGTCGGCCATGGACGGGAGAGGATGGTGGGCGGGACGTGGGAGGGTTTGAGGGAAAATGACACGAAATGGGGCGCTGGGGTGGTGCTTTGTGCCACCGACGAGCGGGCCAGGGGAGGATAAGCGCGCGCGTCCCGCCCGTCCGCGCGCTGTCCGTTTCACCCCAAAAGCGGCCCAAACTTGGGCCGGGATGAGTCGAAAACGGACAGAAAACAGACAAAAATCCGTTTGCGCCCACGTGCTGAGCCGTCTGGTTGTCTGTTTTGCCTCAAACGCATCCGGGCAGGATGGGGTCACGCGCTGGAGTTGGCCTTATTCCGGAAATATTTTTCATTCTTCTCGGCATTGGCTCAGAGAGCACAAACATTTTTTTTTTTGAGGGGAGCACGTTCTAGTAGTACATCTTCTATTGGAGAGAAAGAAAGAAAATATGCTTATAATGCCTAAGAAGAAAGTAAAAACAAACTTCATTCTTCTCACTTGTCCCGTTTCGTCTTCCTCCACTTCCGTGCGAGCCCACGCCTTAGGATGTCCATGGCGACGAAGCAAGCGACCCTGCCCAGGTCGGGAGCTTTCTCAAAGGGCTACAACTTCGCGTACGCGTGGGAGAAGGTTGGTACCCGCCTATGCCCCCCTCCCCCCTCCGCGATTAACAGTTCGGGTGGATCTGATCTGAGGCCTCGTTTCTGGCAGAACGCGCCGGTCACAGAGGAGCAGAATGCCGCGATCTCCGCGCTCTCGCACGCTGTGGCAGAGCGGCCGTTCCCGGTCAATCTGGTAAGACGCCGATCTCGCATTTGTTGTTTAAGCTACGCCTCACTAACCGAGATGGCAAATAATGTGATCTCGTCTGGGTCTCTGTAATTCGGTTTCAGTTTTTCCCTTGCTGTGTTTGTATTGTGTCGGAGTGCTGTCAAATTCATTTTGTTTTGAAGGATCTGAGATATTTTATTAGCAGTAATAGTGTTACAGACTTTGCAGTACAAGGGTTTAGTAAATTAACAAAAAATGGCGATCACTGTAACATCATTAGCTCATGCTTCCCGTTCTATATTACATTGCCATCAGGGTTAGGCTAAAATTGATCGGGCTGTTATATCAGGAAGATGGAGGTACGGCCGTGCCAGAAAAAGAGTCTGCTTTGGAGGAGGCGGGTGCAATGGATGCTGTCTTGGTGAATACACATCAGGTAAGTTTTCCCTCGTTGCTATTTATATTGGTTGACTATAGGGAACTTTGCGATCTCATTTCTTTGTCGTCCTTATGTTTCATGTTTAACCTTAGGTTGTTTAAGGATAAAAGGTACACATTTTCTGCAGATTGAGCTAATACTTTGATTACCACCTGTAGTTTTACAAATGGTTTGCTGAACTGGAATCAGCTATGAAATCTGAGGTTTGTGCATATGCTGTTCTTCAGTAAGTAGTGCACAGCTTGGAACGGCGTGCAGAGTTTTAACCCCTCCTTTTTTGTTTTTTGACAGACTGAGGAAAAGTATCGCCTCTACGAGAGTACATTAGAGGAACGTGTTAACACATGTGATGACATCCTTCAACAAGTAGGACTGTGAACTTTTCTGTTAGTTTATGTGGAAGAAATTTTGTAGTGAACATACACATCCTTCATTTTAACATTAAGTACCTCCATTCAGGTGGATGACACACAGAACTTATTTGAAGAACTACAATCCTTGCACTCAAGTGTTGCCATAAAGACACAAACTTTGCATGATGCTTGCGACCAACTTGTATGCCCCTTCTACTCATTCTTGTCTGAATTAACTATCCATTGTGAGATTTCCACAAGAAATGATATTTAGTTTATAATTTATTGTGCATTCATGCCTACTTTAAGACTAAAATTTGTCAGGTTACATTGACGTGCGTGTCTTTTGCCATCTGTTCAGTTCGAATCCCATGTTAATGTTCTGATTATAGATATTTTTTGTCTCCCTACTTATTGAATCATGCATGTCTTTTGCCATCTGTTCAGTTTGAATCCCATGTTAATGTTCTGATTATAGATATTTTTTATATCCCTACTTATTGCATCAACTAGATATTTTGTTGGAAAATTTACAATTTGTTTTGACATTTCGATCAGTTGATTGTATGTGGTCTCCTCTCCTGCTATACCAGTTCCTGTATGGATCCTTATAAAATATTTTCCATAAGTTGGTACTGTGATTCAGTGTTCAGGATATCGGTAACTTGTAGCTGCTCGGTTGGGTGAGGAGTAGGGATTAATCGGCAATCGACCTATTAACTGAATTTGTTGGTAACCCATTTATCGGTAGGTTAATTAGGGCCATATCTATATGTCTTAGCTACATATAGCAATAATGCAGCAGCAACAGCAATAAAGGAGAGGCAACAAGCGGTAGCGGCAGCATATAGCACAGAGCAGGAGCAGCGTATAACATAGCACAAAGCAGATCAGCATATAGCACAGACTGCTTGGGTAGGGGGCGGCGACCTGGAGCAGGAAGAAGAAGGGATGCGAGCTCGGGGAGGGGGAGGCGAGCTCGTCTGCCGTGCTGCTGGTGCTGGTCTCGGGGAGGGGGAGGGCGGAGGGGGTGGCCAGCTCGAGCAGGAGGAAGAGGCTCGGTGCCTGTATCCTTGAGGAGTGCAGGCGCCTCTGGCGGATGGCCCTGGCAGCTGCTCGGGGCGGCGGCGGCTGCTCCTAGCCTCCTCCAACGAGGGTTACCACGGGAGGGAGGGGAGAGTGAGAAGGGAGGGAACGGGCTGACCTCAAACAAAATTTTGGAGCCCAAATTTCTCTCTCCCTCTATCTAGTTGATCGGCCCAATGGGATAAATTGGCCTTACAGCCGATTAATCCGCTGGATCAGTTAACGCGATGCATAAGGTGTTATCGCATCCGTGGCCTAGGGATTCAGGATTAACTGGCCGATTACCTTAAATATCGGCCGATATTGTTAATAGTGCTGTGAATTGTGGGATTAAGATAAATTATCATGTTATGTAATTACTCTGGTAAGGATATCATAGGGAATCAATCCAAGTTAGGCTATTGGGAAGTTCTACAAGGAAGACTTGGGTTTCTCAACTAGCTGGACAGCTTACAGAATAAATGCTGTAATGATGATCTCCCATTTTCTTTTTTGTGCATGGCTGTATTATCAACTTGTCATCTGAAAACATATTTTATTTCACCTACTGGAGACAGGTGTAACTTTCATTTTAACTTTTTTATTTTAATTTTGTGTTCTTCTATTTCTAGTAGTATACTACTGTCCTAAAAGCTTATTTATCTTGTAATTTGGCCATCTTGGTCTGTTTTTTGCTTTCAAATGCTTATGCAGTTGGTGGAGAAACAAAGGCTCATTGGGTTCGCTGAAGCACTCCGAAGTAGGTTAAACTACTTTGATGAATTGGAAAATGTAAGATTTGGCATTCTAGTCTGTCTCTTGAAAATAAGTTTCTGTTTGACATCATGAATGTATTTGGTTGAATAAATACCTTTTCAACAATTTCTTCAGTTCAGATGAGAGCATCCTTAACCAAACATACTGGATTCTGCAATGCTCTAATCCTTATCCTATAATTGAATTAACAAACTTAAGAGAAAGCCTACATAATGAACATACTTGTGAAGTTTCTGCTGGTATTTGCATCCTTGCTCTTTCTCAACTGGGTGACTGGTGCTCATTTGTGCAAAGAAGTGAGCTGTCATTTGGTTGTTGAAAGAATATATGGATATGGTTTAGGCTCCATGGATTCCATATCTTTGAGATCTAGATCTTTTCTGGTTGCTGACCACATTTTGCCACTTACCAAGCACTGCAGTTTATCAAAATACTGACATTCAGGCTACTATATATATGTGACGTGATGACACGTGAATCTGTAGTCAAGTTCCATTTGTCTCCATAGGCTGATTCATTTTGTCTAATTACCTATTTCCACTTTTCAGGCCTCTACTAGCTTTTATTCTCAGACTATGAACATTGGAAATGAACAGTTTCTCCCACTGTTGAAAAGACTTGATGATTGTATCTTGTAAGTAGTTGTTGCATAACAGTGACATTTTCTCCTTTTCTGTGTTGAGATTTATGGAGCTCATTTTCTATCCTCTGGTGGATATAGATATGTTGAAAATAATCCACTGTATGCTGAATCTGCTGTTTACTTGGTCAAGTTTCGCCAACTTCAGGTGAAGGACTACGTGTGAGGCAAACTACATTTCTAGTCATAACGAATAAGAGCGTGTTAACCTATAGTTATCTACTTCTTGTATTGCAGTCTCGAGCATTAGGTATGATCTGGTCACATGTCTTGTCGACACTGAAAGCCGCTTCATCCCAGGTGCTCCTCTGTTGCATTTAATATGTAGAGTGCTGTAGCTAATATTTACTGGATAGTAGGTTTACTTATTAGCAGGTTCAAGCCGCAATTCGAGGCAGTGGTTCTGGCAAAAATGCCGTTACAGAGGGTGTGGAAGCATCTCTTATCTATGTTCGTTTCAAGGCAGCAGCTGGGGAGGTATACTTTTTCTACATGATCTATGGTTTTTTCCGAACACATCTGTAGTCCATTGAAAAGTTTAAACCATCTGTAGATACTCTATCCATGAAGCTCTGGTAGTATTCAGTTGTAGTTCTGTACTTCTGTTGTTCCTGATTCTTTCTTCTTTCCAGCTAAAACCGGTTTTCAATGAGATTGAAAGTAGATCCTCTAAGAAAGAGTACGCGCAGGTTCTTTCAGAATGTCACAGTTTGTTTTGTGAGCAGAGGCTGTACTTGGTAAGTTACAACCTTTGTACTCTGTTTTGACCTTAAGTCCTTAACTTGATTATATCCTATCGCTTGCAATATTGCTTTTAGATACGAGGTATGGTGCAGCAACGCATTTCTGAGTTTGCTAAAAAAGAGGCCTTACCTTCTTTTACAAGGTCTGGTTGTGCCTATTTGATGGAGGTAACCACATATTTAGCTAATTATTCTATTTAGATTTCATTTGCTTCCTAAGTTACAACTTACTGTTATATGTGGTAGCATACAGAGAAGTGTAAGGTAGAGGACATTGAGCATCACACTTTGTATATTCAGTGGCCTAGTATTGTGTGTTTACACATGAAATCTCTACTACCTATCTATATGCTTATTACTTACATTACTAAAAAGAACATAAGGTTCCCATTTTGTTCTTTCCTTCGTGCAACCTGTCCACGAACGTCATCCCCCTTCCTCCTCTCCGTTTTGACTCCCCCCTCCCATCTCTGTTTTTTCTCCCATGCCCCCCCCCCCCCCCTTAAAAACGCCTCAGCTGTTCCACATCTTATTGACAACCAAATGAAATCATGTTCTCTTCGGTAATCCAATGTTAACAAATAAAATCCAGTTTTTTGGGTACACAATCGCATTAACAATAAAATGGCAGCTAAATCACGATGATTGTGTAGAAAAACAAACTATTTTTTTGCGCACAATGTACAAAGGATAGACGAGCGGTCACGGGCTAACCTACTAGAATATTTATGCCGCCGCTGAAACGCACATGAAATTATCCAGCGTGTTAAAACGTAAGTAGTTCTATGTTTTCTGCAATATCCATTTTCAGTATCACACTTATATTTTATCGAAGCTTGTAGCATTCTTGTGGTATGATTTGTTTTTGTTATATCTTCTTTACTGTTAGAAAAAAATGTTATACTTGTTTCCCATTTCTTCTCAGGCATGCCAGTTTGAGCACCAGCTTTTTGCTCACTTCTTCCCAGCATCCGCATCAGATGTTTCAAGTATGGCTCCTTTAATGGACCCATTGTAAGATTATTTAACCCCCCTTAGTTCTGTTAAAGCCATTTACGTTCATGCTGGCAATCCTACAAGTTACAAGTGATTTATTTGTGCAGTTCAGCAACTTGATTTGGTAATCCTCGCAAAAAAAAAAACTTGACTTGGTATCACGTAAAGTTAGTTTGACAAACCAAGAGGTCAATAACCAATAATGTGTCCTAACACCTTGTTACAAGTTTTACCGCATGTTGTATGTTGCCAGGAAGTACTCCCTCCGTCCCAAAATTCTTGTCTTAGATTCGTCTAGATAGAGATGTATCTAATACTAAAACGTGACTTGATACATCCGTATTTAGACAAATCTAAGACAAGAATTTTGGGACGGAGGAAGTATTGTTTTGTTACTTAGCAGTATAGATGTAGCAAGTCTGGTTTATGTTCTGGTTTACATGCAATATATGTTAGCTATAACCCTTGTGTTGTGCTTAATTAACTCAGTATTAGTGTAGGTCTGTATAGACCAATACTTGGCCAGTAGGAGTATGTAGTTGTCAGCTAGTAGTCAATTTGGTTTTTGCTTGTTCTGCCACCTGTTAGAGATATAGGAATCTGATAACGCCCGGCCGTCAGGTACGGGCACATGGCAAATCGAATATTTCCGATGGCAAGTTTAGTGACGTGAGGATGGCAACTTTAGTTGGTAAGCATGGCTTCGTTCTTTATTTTGACAGAAAATTGCCATCGAAAAATTTGATTTGCCATGTGCTCGAACCTGACGTCAGGTACTTATCATTTTCGGAGATATAAATGGCAGGGTTGTGATAGGTTTGGCGAGCCAACGTCAAAACTCGGCCACTCTCATGGAGATGAAACCCAAAAGATTTTCGTTGGGGCGTAACCCTCTCAACGACGTGCCACATCGGAACCCGGGTGTGGTGTCAAATAGGCAAGGGTCGGGCCGTCACCCCCCTTGGTGGCGCGCCGTATTTTGATCTGGATACTGTGGCAAGTGAGCAAGTATTGGGTCGTCGCATCCTTAGTGGCATGCTACATCAACACCCATGTGTAGTGGAAAATGAGCAAGGGTCTTCGCATTTGACTCGACGAGTGCGAAGTGTAAGGAAGTTAGCCGAGCCTAGGAGGATTCATTTAGGTAGCTAGAACGTAGGGTCCCTGACAGGTAAGCTCGAGGAGCTAGTTGATACAATGATGAGGAGAGGTGTTGATATCCTTTGCGTCCAAGAAACCAAATGGAGGGGGCGGAAGGCGAAGGAGGTGGAGGATACCGACTTCAAGCTGTGGTACACTGGGCCCGTTGCAAACAACAATGGAGTAGGCATTTTGATCAACAAGAGCCTCAAGTATGGAGTGGTAGATGTGAGACGTGGGGAACGGATTATCCTGGTCAAGCTGGTAGTTAGGGACTTAGTTCTCAATGTTATCAACGCGTATGCCCCGCAAGTAGGCCACAACGAGAACACCAAGAGAGTTCTGGGAAGGCCCGGAGGACTTGGTTAGGAGTGTACCGATTGGCAAGAAGCTCTTCATAGGAGGAGACCTCAATGGTCACGTGGGTACGTCTAACACAGGTTTCGAAGGGGTGCACGAGGGCTTTGGCTATGGCATCAGGAATCAATAAGAAGATGTCCTAAGCTTTGCTCTAGCCTATGACATGATCGTAGCTAACACCCTCTTTAAAAAGAGAGAATCACAACTAGTGATTTTTAGTAGTGGTCAACACTCTAGTTAGATTGATTTCATCCTCTTGAGAAGAGAAGACAGGCGTGCGTGCCTAGATTGTAAGATGATATCTGAAGAGACTGGCTTCCACTTTCGGATTCATGTCTAGCGAGACAAGCGTGCCGAAGTTGCTAGAACGAAGTGGTGGAAGCTCAAGGGGAAGGGAGCTAAGACAGTCAAGGCCTTGGGAGGAAGGAGGGATGTAGACAATATGTGGATGAAGATGACGACTTGCATTCGTAAGGTGTGTAGGATCCGGGGTTCCGCAGACCCTTAAGAGGTTCGAACACTGGGTGCGTGTGAAGAACTCGTCCTCACCAATCTGCCTACGCCCCGATCCCACGACCTAGCTCGACGAACCCAACGAACAAGAGACGACAGTTTATCCTGGTTCGGGCCACCTTGCGGTGTAATACCTTACTCCAGCTTTGTGGTGGATTGCCTCGAGGGGCTGATGATGAACTAGTACAGTGGTAGAACGGCCTCAGGAGGTGAGGTGTTCTTGAGCTCGATGAGCTGGTGGGTGAGAGGATGATCTGAATGATCCCCCTTCTATGGTGGTGGCTAAGTCCTATTTATAGTGGCCTTGGTCCTCTTCCCAAATGTAAGGCGGGAAGGGATCCCACAACGGCCAAAGTCGAAAGGAGACAACTAGTACAAGTTATCCTGATAAAAGTGGTCTTCGCCTGCAAAAGCCTCTGGTGGTGACGCCGCGGTGGGCTCCGCGATGACCTCCGTCTTGCCGTCCTGGTGGTCTTGGTCTTGTTGACCGATATGAAAACCTTTGCTTGATTCCTCGGGACTCCGCGCCTGCGCTTGCCTCCTTGGCATCAAAGAGGAAACTGGTACACTGCGCCCGCTGGCGCCCGCCTGGCCTTGGTCGTCACGGCTCACGTCATGTGAGCCTCGCGAGGTGCATCTTGCATAGATATCTCCGCTCCTTGGGAGCCAGCCTGGTGAGGCCGCCCCCAGGGAGGTCTTGGTGTCGTCCGCCTCGCGAGGCTTGGCCCCTCGCGAGGGTCTTGGGTTGTTGTTGATGAAGCTGGGCCGTACTGGGCCGTCGATGGAGCCACACCGTGGGCCGCAGGCAGACAAGTCTGGGTACCCCCATTCCCAGGACGCCGACGGTAGCCCTCGGGCCCAAGGCGCGCTCGAGCTTGGTTTCAAGGCGAAGCCAAAGGGCAAGTGCGAAGTGCTGTGGGCCCCAACCGCCCGCGGCCTCGGTTGACGCGTGGCGATTAATGGGATGTGGGCGTCTCCGCTCCCACGCTGCCTCGACAACTGCTCCCGGCTGACAAAAAGGCTGGCCTTTGCCGCGAAGCCTTCATTACCCTTCCTTCGTCTTGCTCCAGATTCCCTTTCCCTTCTATTCAGAAAACCTCCAGATCCGCCAATCTCATCCCGAATCAGTGACCAATTGCCATCGATAAGGCTGGATCCTCCGTCGCGTTCGGGCGCCAAGCCTCCTGGTTCGAGCCAGCCTTGAGCGCGTCCACCATCACCGAGAAACACCTCGCCACCGTGCTCCAGGTGACGGCCGACCTCAGCAATGAAAGGGGAGAGACGGCGCTCGAGTTCGGCTCCGCTAAGTCAGAAACCCTGGGCGGCACCTTCTACCCCTTCTTCCAACACAACGTCTTCGCAGGGCTGGTTCCTCCTTTCTCCGACTTCTTCGCCGCCCTTCGCACTACAAGCTCCACGCCCTCCATCACCCCAACTCCATCCTCCTCCCGTCGATCTTTGCCTTTTCCTGCGAGGCGTTCCTGGGGGTGATGCCTTCCATGGCGCTGCTCCGCCACCTCTTCTACCTCCGGGTCAACGGCACACAGTGCTCGGGGTGCGCCAACTTCGTTGCGGCGCATGGCAGCAATGCGATCTCGTGAGCCGGGAAGGTGGATGTCTTCAGGAATAGGTGGATCTTCATGGATGCCAAGCGCATCCACCCCCGGCTGGTGCTGCCGACCTCGCAGCCGATGCCCCAGGAAGGGTGGCCTCACGAGAAGCTCACCGATCCCAGGGCGGAGCCGTTGCTGGAGAGGATGGCGGCAAACCTGAAGACCGATGACCCGAAGGCGGAGAAGCTGACGGGGGCCATGATCGTCAAGGAATTCCTGACGCAGCGCCTGGCTCCGCTCCAGGTGCACTCGGGTCCCCTGTGGAAGTTCCAAGGGCGCAGGAGATGACCTCCGGCTGCGTCCGGATGACTTGTCCCAGGAGGAGTTGGACCAGATTTTGCGTACCCTGCTCGGGAAGGACCAGGGCTGCCCCCCCCCCCCCCCCCCGACTCCTATCTTCCGCTGTACCGCCGTCCGGGCAGAGAGAAGATCGCCGCCTCCATGCCTGTCTTCGACGAGCGCGGGCTTGTTCCTCCGAAGCCTTCCCGGCTCCCGGGCTCGGTGGTGTCGGTATCTTCCGGCGAGTCTGACCAGGAGGAGAGGGCGGACTTGGAGGCGACCCGGGAGGGGGCGGGGGAGACCTCTCCCCCGCGCCAGACCGACCTTCGCACCCTCTTCGATGATGACGATGCCGGCAAGCACCCTGTCAGGGAGTCACCACGCTCTGTCAGGGTCTCCACGAGGTCCAAGGGCACGAGCGATTTTGCGCTGTTCCTTTGAGGCGTTGCCCTCGCCTCGCCGCCGGCTGAGGCTGCCGCGGACCTGGGCTCCGTGCCCTTGTCCGGAGCTGGGGCTCGCACGCCAACGGCCCGGTCCACGAAGCCTGCGGGCATGGTGCTTCAGAAGAGGGTGAGGGACTACGCTGCTGTGGACCAGTAAGTGCGCCGTTTTGGTCTTTGTTCCTTGTTCTTGCCGTTGTGTTTGATGTCTCCCTCTTGATAGAGGCTAAGGTGTCCCGATGTTTCGATGAGATGGTGGCTATCGTTTTCTGTGGGAGTCGACCTTGACGATCCGACTACGAACGTGCGAGACGTCGCGCCTTAGCAATCGCTAAACCAACTTCCGAGGGTTATTGACCACGCCGGAGCACGATCAACCTGACCACGAGGGTCTGTTTCCTGCGAGCAAACGAAGAACAAGCAAGAAACTGAGATTGCAATCGGGATATTGCGAATATAAGATGAAAGCTTTATTGATCAAGGTGGGGTTCTGTGACGTCTTGGTCTGGTCGTTGGACACAAACGAAGTACGCGAAGTTGCAGCTATGGCGAACTTTTAATCTAAACAAAACCCAAAGTCTAAACGACGCCCTAAGGGCTGTATATATGGAGGAAGAGAGGGGAATTTCGTGGCCCTTGAGGGTGGGGTCCGAAACCAACCCTAACTCTTGTTTCCCCACACATACGGACTCTAAAAATAGCCTATACTTAAGTATTTCGAAATTACATGGGCCTGGCCCATTAATAAAGTGACGCAGCACCTAGAATAGCCTATGGACGAATATTATGAAGTGGCATCTTGTATATTTCGTCCAAGGCTTCATGCACTCCTTATGGCGGCTTCAAAGTCCTGAAATCATCACTTGTAACTCCGTTCTTGATCCCCTTGCGCATGCCATCAACTCCATGCGTGTTCTTGCTCCAATGTTCATCCTTCTCCAAGCTAGGCCCTTCATTTGTAAGCAAAACAAATGTATCCAATTTAGGCAGCATCATAATCTCATGAACATTAGAATCATTACCAAGAAACGAAAGTACCTGGTAATTTAATTGGCGTGCGCGAGCTCTAGTAATTGGTCCAGTATATGTAACAGTAGGGGCTGTGGGTGTAACAATGGTATTGATGTCCTCATCATCCTCCCCTTCTTGAAATGAAGTCGTCCTCGACGGAAGCGCATCTTCCTCACCCAAATAAGGCTTCAAATCTGCAATGTTAAAAGTGGGACTAACCCCAAAATCTACAGGTAGCTCAAGTTTATATGCATTATCATTTATTTTCTCTAACACCTTAAAAGGACCATCAGCACGTGGCATTAGCTTTGATTTGCGCAGATTAGGAAATCTATCTTTACGCAAATGTAACCAAACAAGATCTCCAGGCGCAAACACAACATGTTTTCTACCCTTATCTCCAGCAAGTTTATATTTAGCATTCATACGCTCAATGTTTTCCTTAGTTAACTCATGCATTTTTAAAATCAATTCAGAACATTCTTTAGCATCAAAATTAACCTTCTCTGAAGATGGAAGAGGCAACAAATCAATAGGTGCACGAGGTAGGAAACCATACACAATTTCAAAAGGGCACATCTTAGTAGTAGAATGCAAAATGGATTATAAGCAAATTCAATATGAGGCAAGCATTCTTCCCACATTTTCTTGTTATTCTTCAAAACAGCCCTAAGCATAGTAGACAATGTTCTATTGACTACTTCAGTTTGTCCATCAGTTTGGGGGTGACAAGTAGTACTAAAAAGCAGCTTAGTCCCCAACTTAGCCCATAAACATCTCCAAAAGTGGCTAAGAAATTTAGTATCACGATCTGAAACAATAGTATTTGGCACACCATGTAAGCGAATAATTTCACGAAAGAACAAATCAGCAACATTAACAGCATCATCGCTTTTATGACATGGTATAAAGTGTGCCATTTTCGAGAACCTATCCACGACAACAAATATGCTATCCCTCCCCTTCTTTGTTCGAGGTAAACCTAAAACAAAGTCCATAGATATATCCTCCCAAGGAACACTAGGTACAGGCAAAGGCATATATAAACCATGAGGATTGAGTCGTGACTTAGCTTTTGACATGTAGTGCAGCGAGCAACAAAACGCTCAACATCCCGTCTCATCTTTGGCCAAAAGAAATGTGTAGCAAGTATATCCTCCGTCTTCTTGACGCCAAAGTGTCCCATTAATCCTCCTCCATGCGCCTCCTGCAACAACAAAAGACGAACGGAGCTAGCTGGAATGCATAGCTTGTTAGCACGAAACACAAATCCATCGTTAAGAACGAACTTGTTCCAAGTTCTCCCTTCCTTACAATTCTGCAATACATCTTTAAAATTCAGCATCATGAACATATTGATCTTTGATGGTCTCCAAACCAAATTTTTTAAAGTCAAGTTGTGAAAGCATAGTATAACGACGAGACAAGGCATCAGCAATAACATTTTCTTTACCCTTCTTGTGTTTAATGACATAAGGGAAAGTCTCAATGAATTCAACCCATTTAGCATGTCTACGGTTCAGTTTTGCTTGACTTTTAATGTGTTTCAAAGATTCATGATCAGAATGTATAACAAATTCCTTGGGCCATAAATAATGTTGCCATGTTTCTAAGGTCCGAACAAGAGCATATAATTCTTTATCATAAGTAGAATAGTTCAGACTAGGCCCACTCAATTTTTCAGAAAAGTATGCAACAGGTTTTCCATCTTGTAATAACACACCTCCTAATCCAATTCCACTAGCATCACATTCAAGCTCAAAAGTCTTATTGAAATTAGGAAGTTGGAGTAAAGGAGCATGTGTCAACTTATCTTTCAATACCGTGAAGGCTTCTTCCTGTGCGGTACCCCAAACAAAAGGCGCACTCTTCTTTGTAAGCTCGTTGAGAGGTGCAGCAATGGTGCTGAAATCTCTCACAAAACGCCTATAGAAACCAGCGAGGCCAAAGAAACTCCTCACTTGTGTGACCGTTTTGGGCTGCGGCCAACTCTCAATAGCTTCAATCTTGGCTTTATCAACTTCAATTCCCTATGGAGTAACAACATAGCCAAGAAAAGATACTCGGTCGGTGCAAAAGGTGCACTTTTCAAGGTTTCCAAACAAACGTGCATCACGTAGAGCAATAAAAACAGCACGTAAATGTTCCAAATGTTCCTCCAAAGATTTGCTATAAATCAATATGTCATCAAAGTAAACTACCACAAATCGTCCAATGAAAGCACGTAAAACTTCGTTCATTAACCTCATGAAAGTACTAGGTGCATTAGTTAACCCAAAAGGCATGACTAACCACTCATATAATCTAAACTTAGTTTTAAATGTTTTTTTCCATTCATCTCCCAATTTCATACGAATTTGATGGTATCCGCTACGCAAATCAACTTTGGAGAATATTGTAGAGCCACTCAATTCATCAAGCATATCATCTAGCCTAGGAATAGGATGACGATAACGAATAGTAATATTATTAATGCCTCTACAATCAACACACATACGTGAAGTACCATCCTTTTTCGGCACTAAAATGATAGGAACAGCACAAGGACTAAGGGATTCGCGTATATAACCTTTGTCGAGCAGTTCTTGTACTTGACGCATAATCTCCTTCGTCTCCTCTGGATTGGTACGGTATGGTGCACGGTTGGGTAATGATGCACCGGGAATTAAGTCAATTTGATGCTCAGTTCCTCTAATAGGTGGTAATCCCGGTGGCAGGTCTTGTGAAAAGACGCCAGCGAACTCCTGCAAAATGTTAGTGACAGCAGGAGGCAAAGAGGAAGGCATGTCCTCGAATGAAAATAATGCCTCTTTGCACACAAAAGCATAGCAAACAGATTTGCTGAAATCTAGCTCATCAATATCAGATTTGGTGGCAAGTAAACATGCACTTTTCAATTTAATTTCAGAAACAACAGTAGATGGTTTATTATTAGGCTTCATTTGGTGCTCAAATTCTTTTGCCACAATCTGATTTTCACTCTTATTTGTCTCCTGTTTTGCTTTATTAGCTCTATTACTATCATCTTTCAAAATGGAATCAGGAGTTATAGGAAGCAAAGTAATATTTTTATCGTTATGAACAAGAGTATACTGATTGTTTCTACCATGGTGTACATAATTTTTATCAAATTGCCATGGTCTACCAAGTAATAAGGAACATGCTTGCATAGGTACCACATCACAATCAACATAATCAGCATATGTAGAGATACTAAAATGCACACGAACAGTACGTGTTACCTTAACCTTGCCGCTGTTGTTGAACCATTGGATGTAGTAAGGATGTGGATGTGGTCTTGTGGTGAGAGATAGCTTCTCCACCATCTCCATGCTAGCCAAGTTATTGCAGCTCCCTCCATCTATGATCACGCGAACAGAACGTTCCTTCACAACTCCCTTTGTATGGAACAAATTATGCCTCTGATTTTGCTCAGCTTGTGTAACCTGCACACTCAAAACACGTTGAGCAACTAAACATTCATACCTGTCAGCATCTTCAGGAGCCATGTATTGCGTCTCATGATCAGAATCGTCTCCACCGTGTTCGTCACGTGTAATAAGAGCCAAAGTCTCCTCATCATAGTCACTAGCGGACTCATACCCACCATCCTCAGTAACAATCATCACACGCTTAGATGGGCATTCTCTCGCATAATGACCTCCACCCTTGCAACGTCGACAAATAATATCATGTGTTTGCCCTGTTGATGCCATGGATGAAGAAGAGGTCTTTGCAGGCCCAGAAGGTGTGCTCTTGGCAGATAGTGGTGATTGTGCCTGCTTTATTGGTGGTGGATATATAGTTGTGGTATATGGCAGCGGTGGTGATATATGGTAGTGGTGGTGGTATATGGATACGGATTGGTGGTGGTATATGGATATGGATTCAGAGCGATGGCGGATAAGCAAAAGTGGTAGATGGGCGATGATGATGGTGCGGCGGCGGCGTGACAACTTATGACCAGAACTCGAAACTCTAAAAGACTAGACTCTAAGACCAGCAACTTGACACGACGATGCAACCGCAAATTCAACAAAGCAAAAACCCTAAAAAGATTATGCAAAGGCTCAGATTGGTTCGGATATGATGAACTAACCCTAATTTTTTTTGTGTGGCTTTTTTTTTCGTGGACTGTAGGTATGAAGAACAGACTCGATCTAATCTACGAAAAACTGTAAAAATCTCACCGAGCAACCTGGAAACTGATACCACTTGATAGAGGCTGAGGTGTCCCGATGTTTCGATGAAATGGTGGCTATCCTTTTCTGTGGGAGTTGACCTTGACGATCCGACTACGAACATGCGAGACGTCGCGCCTTAGCAATCGCTAAACCAACTTCCGAGGGTTATTGACCACGCCGGAGCACGATCAACCTGACCACGAGGGTCTATTTCCTGCGAGCAAACGAAGAACAAGCAAGAAACTGAGATTGCAATCTGGATATTGCGAATATAAGATGAAAGCTTTATTGATCAAGGTGGGCTGCTGTGACGTCTTGGTCTGGTCGTTGGACACAAACGAAGTACGCGAAGTTGCAGCTATGGCGAACTTTTAATCTAAACAAAACCCAAAGTCTAAACGACGCCCTAATATGGAGGAAGAGGGGGGAATTTCGTGGCCCTTGAGGGTGGGGTCCGAAACCAACCCTAACTCTTGTTTCCCCACACATACGGACTCTAAAAATAGCCTATACTTAAGTATTTCGAAATTACATGGGCCTGGCCCATTAATAAGATGACGCAGCACCTAGAATAGCCTATGGACGAATATTATGAAGTGGCATCTTGTATATTTCGTCCAAGGCTTCATGCACTCCTTATGGCGGCTTCAAAGTCCTGAAATCATCACTTGTAACTCCGTTCTTGATCCCCTTGCGCATGCCATCAACTCCATGCGTGTTCTTGCTCCAATGTTCATCCTTCTCCAAGCTAGGCCCTTCATTTGTAAGCAAAACAAATGTATCCAATTTAGGCAGCATCATAATCTCATGAACATTAGAATCATTACCAAGAAACGGAAGTACCTGGTAATTTAATTGGCGTGCGCGAGCTCTAGTAATTGGTCCAGTATATGTAACAGTAGGGGCTGTGGATGTAACAATGGTATTGATGTCCTCATCACTCGTACGGCTAGGCCAATGCCGGTGGCGAAGGAGACAGCAGGGACCATCGTGGCCCAGCAGCTTGTCGTGGTTGCGCCACCTCCGCCACAGAAGGACGGGGCCAGCCTGCGTGCCCCTGTGACTGGGTCGTCCTTCCTAGGCCCGGAGGCCCGTCCTCGCGAGGAGGTGATCTCCGCGGCAGAGCCAACTCCGGAGGTGCTCGCCCTCAGCTCGCCTGCCGAAGTCCCGAAGGCTCTGGAGTCCCCGGCCGCTTCTGCTGCGCCTGATGCTCTGGAGGAGGCTCTTTCTGCGCTGAACCAGCTTCGCGGCGATCTTCAAGGTGCCGATCAGCGCCTGGTGTCGGGGCGCCTGGAGCTGATCTCGGAATGGCTTCGAGCTGATGTGTCCGTCAGGGTGGCATGGGGCCAGGCCGTGGCGGCCTCAGAGGAGGGCAAACAGGCTGCTGGCCTGGCCCTTCGCGATCAACAGGCCGCCGAGGCCCGTCAGCGCGAGGCGCGGGAGAAGCCGAAGGCTCGGAAGATGCGGTCGCCGATCGTGACACTGAGCTGGAGCGATTGGCACGGGAGCAGGCCGCGGTACGCAGCCGCCTGGAGAAGCTGAAGGAGGAGGTGGAGGCGGAGAAGGCCCAGCTGAATGCCAAGGCAAAAGTTTTTGCCAAAGATCGTGCCGCCTTCGATTCTCTCGAGGAGAGGTCCCGCAAGGCGCTGCGGGATCTCTACGGGAGGGGGTTGAAGGAGCCGTTGGTGACTGCTGAGGAAGGCCCCGCCGAGCTGCTCCCCCAGCTTGTTACGGCGCTTGAGGGCGTTGTCCTTGGGTCGGTCCCATGGTGGAAGGAGAAGCCCGTGCGCTCTCCACCTCGGCCGTGACGCGCGTCTTCAGGCACCTCCACCTTCGCGACCCCAACTTCGACTTTGGAGACTTGCTTGGTCCTGTGGACCTGGAGCACTGCGCTGTCGCTGCTGAAGTCGTGAAGGACCAGGTGGAGGCCCTGCTGCGAAAGTTTCTCGCCATCGATCCTGCGCTCCCGGTTGACGGCGCCGCCGAGCCCACAACCACGGCTGACGGCACAGGCGACGGTGACGTTGTCGACGACGGGGCACCCATCACGGGCGATGGCGATGTCCAAGGCTGAAGAAGAAGCTCACTGGTGGTGCTCCCCTTCATCTTATCTCCTGCGACATGTATCATGCCTCGTGGAGGCGTAAGAACTTATGTGCTTGGCATTTTTTAAGAGACGGTATGTATTGTAATAATTTGCTAGGATTTACGACTTCCTTCTGGTTTGCTTAAACGTTCTCCGTCGGCAGGGCCCTGCCCCGCGCGCACCTCAGCCGTTGTTGGGTCGTCCGGATCACCAGGACGAGATCAAGGGTTGAGGGGCTACGTGACCAGTTAGGCTCCTGAGTCGTGATGCGCAGGAGCTATGTTTTTAAGGCGACGCCTTACCTCCTTAGGGAGGGGGGGGGGGGCGCTTTGGCGCCTAGGCAACGCCTAGGTGGGCGCTTTGGACGCCTAGGCGCCCAAAGCGGTCGATTTTCCAAAGCGGAGGGGGAGCGCTTCGATGCCTAGGCGTCGCCTTAGGGACGCTTTAAAAACATAGCTCAGGAGTCTCCCTTGACGTACAAACAACCCTCGGGAAGGAGATGCGAGAGTAGGTCTTAGCGTTCTGCGTCGGCAGGGCCCGGCCCCACGCATACCCCAGTCGCCGTTGGGTCACCCAGATCACCAGGACGAGACCAAGGGGTGAGGGGCTACGTGACCAGTTAGTCTCCTGAGTCATGATGCTCAGGAGTCCCCCTTGACGTACGAACAGACCTCCATACCTTTCCTCGTCGAGGTCCCGCTCGGGAGGTGCGCACGACGACCAGGTCCGAGGGACCTGGCAGGGTGGCGTACACTAGGCGTGACCTGAGCGTAGCCCCCGTGCTCAGCCCCCTCACGCGACTCTCCTGAAGGGGAAGTGTTGCGATGAAGCTGAACACCGAGCCTGGCGGCTCCCTGAGGTTAATGCGGCCGTGAGTTTGCCCCCAGTTGTTTATCACTAGCGCGGAGCATGGCGCTTCCGCACTTGCACGGGCATAGCCGCTCCTCGACCATGTCGACTGCCAGCGCGGAGCATGGTGCTTCCACTGGTGTGTGGATGGGGACTCCCTCTGAGTGGAGCCCCCGGGGCGTGTACATCCCCGCCCTGACACGTGGCTTGCACGACAGGGCTGGAGGAGGTGTGTCTGGGCACTCATGAGCCAGCGCGGGACTCACAAGGCCCTACCTCAAGGCGGGTTGCGCCTGAACTTGATTTGGAACACTTGTGATGGCCCTGCGAGGTGGTTAGACAACCTGCGCTGAATGAATCTCCTGAGGTTATCACATGAGAAGGACAAACACCAACGACCCCGGGAGATGACGTGAACGGAGCCGGCCCGCCAGACAGAACTCAACCGTTGGGTTTATCGATGCTGCAGGGACGGACCCGAGCACAGACGCCGTGCCCAGTCTTCTCATGCGAAAATCCTGAAGAAAGACAACCGGCGTGCGGCTCCCGTGGTGACAAGGCACGTGTCGCGCGCCCTAACTTACCCGCCCCCGATTAGCTCATGTGAGAATAAGGCACCAAGGACCATGGGAGGTGACGTGCACAGGAGCTGGCCCGCGAGCCAGAGCTTAGCCACTTGGGTTTAGCGACGCTGCAGGGACGGACCCGAGCACAGACGCCGTGTCCGCCCTTAATCATGAGGCGGTCGTGGGTGGGCTTGTAAGGGCCTACGACGATCATGACAACGAAGTACCGGGCAGGCAGATGATAATCATAAAGTGCGATGAAGCATGCTTCCATGTGGTGCCCGAGCGCCTCCCTCGTTACATTGGCTAAGTCAGAGGCCCTCCAGAAGAGAGCCCCCGAGCCCAGCCTGAGGAGGACGCCGGGCGCGCCTTCCTACGCGCGAGAGGGAGGCGCCCCGTTCATGGGCGCAGGTCCTGAGGTGGTGTTGCTGGAGACACCGCTATCCTGAGGCTCTTGGCGGAGCAACTGCTTCTTCTTGGGGGCAGCCTCAGGAGGGTAGATGGTGCCCTCGTTGTCTGGGTCCTTGACTGTTGTAGCTTGGTAGGCGCGCTCGAGAGAGCACACCGCATCCTTCGCCTCGTAGGCGATCGTGATGATGTCGCGGTTCCCTGACATCTTGAGAACATTGTAACCATGATGGATCACCGCCATGAACTTGGCCAGGGCTGGATACCCAAGGATGTCGTTGTACGGAAGGCGGATGTGGGCGACGTCGAAGTCGATGAGCTCGGTGTGGTAGTTGTCGCGCTGGCCGAAGGTGACAGGGAGGCGGATCAACCCTATTGGGGTGGTAGAGCCGTCGGTCACTCCTGAGAAAGGCTTGGTGGGCTGCAGCTGATCATAGGGCACTTGGAGGCGGTCGGACGTCTCTATGGAAAGAACATTGAGCCCCGCACCGTCATCGATGAGGGTCTTGGTGACGAGGACGTTGCAGATGACGGGCGAACAAAGCAACGGGAGGGCGCCGACAGTCGCCGCGCACTTGAGCTGGTCGGACGAGCTGAAGGTGATGGTGCACTTGGACCACCTGAGCGGGCGCGTGGCCTCGAGCCTGGGAAGGGCCGTGTTCATCTCACGGGCGAACTGCTTGAAGATGCGATGAGAGGCTGGGGCCTGAGCGTCACCCAGGATGCATGCGATGGCTCGAGGCTCCTGGAAGCCCCCAGCCCCCTCGTCTTGGTGGTGGTCGTCGTTCCTTCTTGGTGGTGGTGGCAGCGGAGGGAGGCCAACGTTGCCCTGAGGACGGTCCTCTCGAGGCTGATCTCTTCAGGCGCCCTCGCGAGGCTAGCCCTGCTAGCGGTCCTCACGAGGCTGGTCGCGTCACTCCTGGCGGGGCTGCGGTCGTCCCAGCGTCCTTCACTTCGGCCTCCTTCGCGGTCGTAGCCTCAATCGTTGCGCTCGGGGCGTCGACCGAGGCGCCCGTCGCGGATGGCCCTGGGCTCCTTCATTGGTGTTGTGGCTGTGTACGTTGTGAAAGATGCAGAACGGATGATTGCTCTTGGATGACTCTGGGTGGTCGCAGCCGCGCTTCATCTCTGGTTCAGCCGCGAGCACGGCCGCCCCCTTGCGCTTCACGTCCTTGGCCTTGGCCTTCTTGTCTTCTGGGTCGGTCGCTGGGACCTCGAGGAGGGAGGCGTCCTTTCTCAGATCTCGCGCACTTAGGTTGCCATGTTGAACATCTCCAGGGCCGTGCACAGATCCTCGTGTATGGCGAGCTCCTCCTTCATCTTGATATCGCGGACGCCATCAGAGAATGCTGATATGATGGCCTCGTTCGAAACCTTGGTGATCTTGAGACGAACGCTGTTGAAGCGTTGAATTTACTTCTGCAGGGTTTTCCCTGGCTGCTGCTTGATGCGCCGCAGGTCACCCGCGGCAGGTGGGCGGTCACGGGTGCCCTGGAAGTTGGTGACGAAACGCTCGCGCATCGTCCCAGGAGGAGATCGATCCCGCGGGCAGGTTCAGGAGCCACGAGCGCGCGCCATCCTTGAGGACCATGGGAAACCAGTTCGCCATGACCTCGTCGTCGTTGGCCGCCTCGATGCTCAGCTCGTAGAGCTGCAGGAACTCGGCAGAGTCGGGGGTGCCGTCGTAGCGTGGAGGCAGGTCAGGCTTGAACTTCCCCGGCCAGACGACGCTGCGAAGCTCGGGAGTGAAGGCTCGGCAGCCCGTAGTGGTCACGGGAGCCCGACGTGGAGGTGGAGCCTGATCTTGGCGCTCACACGCCACCATTGCAGGCGGCGCGCGGTCTTGACGTGGTGGTGCAGGGAGCGCCGGAGCACCTTGCGACCGCTGGACCTCCTGGCAGCTTTCTTCATGCGCGGGCGTCCTGCGCGGCGGGTCACGCCGTGGGGCCGCGCGCTTTGGCCCGAGGGCGACGTCTTGACGGGGAGGTGGCAGAGGCGCTCCATGGGCTACGTCGCCTGCGGCAGGCGGCAAGCGAGGCAGCGAGAAGGACGACGCAGGAGAGCCCCAGCGACGCCGACAAGCTCGGCGATGCGGTCCAGCCAGTCTTCGTGGAAGTCGTCGACAGGGCGGTAGCGCAGGAGCTTGCGTGCCATGAGCAGCGTAGCCTGCGCGTCCGCCGGCCCGCGACGAGCGTGAGATGACGAACCGGCCGGAGTCAGCAACGGGGTGGCCGTGTGTCCATCACGCCGCACGGAGGGGTTCAGCGACGAAGCTTCCTGCTCGTGCCCCGCCGGGCCAGTGGCGGCGTTGGCGGCAGGCGATGGAGAACGACGGGAGGTCCGCCGACGGGCGCAGTCTGGGCGACGCGAGCGGCGAGAGCGGCCCGACGCTCAGCACGGGCTCGACGAGCGTCAGCCATGGAAGCGGTGGAGCGGCGGCGAGTCGATCGGTGGAAGAGAGGCTCCGACGCACCCTTACCTGGCGCGCCAAATGTCGGATCCAGGGTTCCGCGGACCCTTAAAAGGTTGGAACACTGGGGTGTGTGCGAAGAACTCGTCCTCACCAATCTGCCTACGCCTTGATCCCACGGCCTAGCTCGACGAATCCAACGAACGAGAGACACAACAGTTTATCCTGGTTCGGGCCACCTTGCGGTGTAATACCTTACTCCAGCTTTGTGGTGGATTGCCTCGAGGGGCTGAGTATGAACTAGTACAGTGATAGAACGGCCTCAGGAGGTGAGGTGTTCTTGAGCTTGATGAGCTGGTGGGTGAGAGGATGATCTGAATGATCCCCCTTATATGGTGGTGGCTAAGTCCTATTTACAGTGGCCTTGGTCCTCTTCCCAAATGTAAGGCGGGAAGGGATCCCACAACGGCCAAATTCGAAGAGAGACAACTAGTACAAGTTATCCTGACAAAAGTTGGTGACGCCGCGGTGGGCTCCGTGATGACTTTCATCCTGCTGTTCTGGTGGTCTTGGTCTTTGTTGCACAAATATGAAAACCTTTGCTTGATTCCTCGGGACTCCGCGCTTATGCTTGCCTCCTTGGCACCAAAGAGGAAACTGGTACAATGCGCCCGTTGGCGCCCGTCTGACCTTGGTCGTCACGGCTTACGTCATGTGAGCCTCGCGAGGTGCACCTTGCATAGATATCTTCGCTCCTCGGGAGCCAGCCTGGTGAGGCTGCCTCAGGGAGGTCTTGGTGTCGTCCGCCTCGCGAGGCTTGGCCCCTCGCGAGGATCTTGTGTTGTTGTTGAGGAAGCTGGGCCGTACCGGGCCGTCGATGGAGCTACGCCGTGGGCTGTAGGCAGGCAAGTCTGGGTACCCTCGTTTCCAGAACGCCGACTAAGTGGCCTCAGAGGAGTTTGGAGTGTTCAGGGGAAGTAGAAGCAAAGCTAAAGATATGGTGGAATGATGATGTTCAGAAGGCTAAAGAAGAAGAAAGATTGTTTCAGACGCCTATACCTGGATAGTAGTGCAGACAACATAGAGAAGTACAAGATGGCAAAGACGGCTGCAAAGCGAACTGTGAGTGAAGCAAGGGGTCGGGTGTACGAGGACCTCTACCAGCAGTTAGACATGAAGGAAGGCGAAAGGGACATCTATAAGATGGCAAAGATCCGAGAGAGGAAGACGAGGGAGGTTGACCAAGTTAAATGCATCAAGGACGGAGCAGACCAGCTCCTAGTGAGGGACGAGGAGATTAAGCATAGATGGCGGGAGTACTTCTACAAGTTGTTCGATGGGGAGAATGAGAGCTTTACCATTGAATTGAACGACTCCTTTGATGATACCAGCAGGCGTTTTGCGCGGTGAATCCATGAGTCTGAGATCAAGGAGGCTTTAAAAAGGATGAAAGGAGGCAAGGCGATGAGCCCTGATTGTTTCCCCATTGAGGTGTGGAGAGGCCTCGGGGACATAGCAATAGTATGGCTAACCAAGCTTTTCAACCTCATGTTTTGGGCAAACAAGATGCCAGAAAAATAGGGACCGGAGTATATTAGTATCAATCTTCAAGAACAAGGGAGATGTTCAGAGTTGTACTAATTACCATAGAATTAAGCTGATGAGCCATACAATGAAGGTATGGGAGAGTCATTGAGCACCGCTTAAGAAGAATGACAAGCGTGACCAAAAATCAGTTTGGTTTCATGCCTGGGAGATCAACCATGGAAGCCATTTTCTTGGTACAACTACTTATGGAGAGATACAGGGAGCAAAAGAAGGACCTGCATATGGTGTTCATTGACTTGGAGAAGACCTATGATAAGATATCGCGGAATGTCATGTGGTGGGCCTTGGAGAAACACGAAGTCCCAACAAAGTACATTACCCTCATCAAGGACATGTACGATAATGTTGTGACAAGTGTTCGAACAAACGATGGCGATACTGATGACTTCCCGATTAAAATAGGACGGCACCAGGGGTCAGCTTTGAGCCCTTATCTTTTTTGCTTTGGTGATGGATGAGGTCAAGGGATATACGAAAAAGGCTTTCGCCCCGCTTTATATATAAAGCAACAACCATGCATACAACCAACCACCCAACACGCGGCACCGGCACACCCGACACACAACACACACCCAAGGCAAGATAAAGGGTGCCGCACGACACTACATCACCCTAACGCTACCAAGCACAGTAAAGATAAACAATAAGACCGCTTGGAGACGCCGGCGACCTTCACTATGAGCTAGCCACCGTGAAGAAGTAAGGCTGACCCTCAACGTAGCAAAGACTCCAAGACAGTGCCTCCAAGAAGGACACGGCACTGGAGTGCTGCCACCATCTGATCCAGAAGATCGAGTTTTCACCCGGAGTAAACTGGGGGAGACGGGAGCAGCCGCGACGGAGCCTTCAGGAAGGGAACGACGCCCGCGGACGCCGCCACCGTTGGCCGGCCAAAGAAGCGTGCAGGTAATGCACCCCGACGCTCATCCACCTCCACCAAACCACCACGCCGAACATCGACCATCAACAGCAGTGCCACCTGTGTAGCCATGGCTGCCCGCACGCACCTGAGACGTGCGCTCCGCCCATGAACACCGTGCCTCCCGCTGCCAGAGCCGTTACCCTGCAACCAGACAACCCCGAGACCACACAAAGGCCCCAGCTTTGGCCCAACCGGCAGCCCCCGACCGACAGAGCCACCGCAAACACTCCGCCCCGAACATCGGCAGACCTGCGCCAACCCGCCTGTAGTCGAGGAAAGGGGGAGGAGTGGATGCATCCGGACTAGCGCACTCCTGTGCCGGTGATAGGTGACATGACCGCATCGAGGCCACCCATCCCTCCTACCAAGCTCCCCACCGAACACACCCTCGTGTCGCCCCACCATGGCAGTCGGCACACATCCTCGTGAGACCACCATCAATCGTGAGCCCATCGACGAGGGACACCAAATCGACCCTCAGCAGTAGCAAGGGAGCTCACCGGAGATGCCTCCTCGCGCCGCCCGTCGACATCCATGCGCCGGACCAGGAAGATCCCAACGCGGACACGACTAGCACGCCCAGCCAGCCACCCCCACCGCGCTGCCACCCCCACCAGCCCGTCGCCGAGGCAGGGGCGGCCGCTCGCAGATCATGTTGCCCACGACCCGCACCACCAGATCGGGTGGATCTGGGCTAGCCACCGCTGCAGCCTACACCATCTGCCAAGCGTGCTCCGCCTCCATCGATCCCGCCACCCGGCAGGAGCACCTATGCAGCCGCTGTTGCACCGCCGCGCCGTCGGCCCGGCCATGCGCTCTGCAGCCACGGCGCCCCGCGCGAGCGCCGCATCCCCCGCCCACGGCTGCATCCCGCGCTGCCTCGGCGTGGTTGGGGAGGAAGAAGGGCCCCCGCCGCCGGCCACCACGAGGGGCTTTGCCCTGGCGGCTCGGGCCGGCGGTGGGAGGGGAGAGAGAGGAGCGAATGGGGAGAAGGGGCGGGATGGCGGCGCCGCTACTTGAGTCGCTCGCGGGGACGACGTGGGGGCCTCTCTTTCTTCGCGCTGCTCCACTCGAGCCAGGTTAAGGGATATACAAGGAGAATCCCATGGTGTATGCTCTTTGCGGATGGTGTGGTGCTAGTCAATAATAGTCGGACGGGGGTCAATAGGAAGTTAGAGCTATGGAGACAAATCTTGGAACCGAAAGGTTTTAGACTTGGTAGAACCAAAACCAAGTACATGAGATGCGGTTTCAGTACGACTAGGCACGGGGAAGAGGAGGGGGTTAGCCTTGATGGGCAGGTGATGCCTCAGAAGGACACCTTTTGATATTTGGGGTCAATGCTGTGGAAGGATGTGGTATCGATGAAGATGTGAACCATCGAATCAAAGCCGGATGGATGAAGTGGCGCCAAGCTCCTGGCATTCTCTGTGACAAGAGAGTGCCACAAAAGCTAAAAGGGAAGTTCTATAGCACTGCGATTCGACCCGCAATGTTGTATGGCGCTGAGTGTTGTTGACTAAAAGGCGACATGTTCTACAGTTAGGTGTGGCGGAGATGCGCATGTTTAGATGGATGTGTGGCCACACAAGGAAGGACCGATCCGGAATGATGATATATGAGATGGAGTTGGGGTAGCACTGATTGAAGTGAAGCTTG